>NC_060146.1:224327203-224607203 GCF_021461385.2 Schistocerca piceifrons
GCTGGAAGGACAAAGATTTTATTCAAACAATAAGGTGATTGCAGCAACTAATAGCTATTTTGCAGACTTGGACAATTCCTATTATTCAGAAGGGATCAACAAACTAGAACATCGTTGGACGAAGTGTATAAGTCCAAATGGAGACTTTGTCGAAAAATAAAAAAAGGTTACCCCAAACACGTAAGTAGTTTTTATCTTTGAATCGACTTTTCAAACGCCTTCGTACATTCTGGAACAACAAACGAAATTTTAATATAAATGTGGAAGCGTGTCTGCATCGAAGCTGTTGGTTCGAAACCGTTAACAGCACCATTTGTGATAATAGATAGTATTATTATCAGTGGCTGCTTCCTGTTTTCTTCTTTGCAAGAATCAACTTGTAAGAACCTACTTACAGGCACTCAGAACCGCTCAGTTCCACGGTATAGCACTTAGTACGATCATAAAGCATTTTTTTCTGACTTGTCTCAGCAGCTAAGTATTTTTTGTGCTCCATTTCCGCTCTTCAGTTGTCTGGCATCAGGCCTTTTGGAAGGAATTTTAGTGAGCGTACTGATGAGCATTCTGGTTAACTGTTTCACTTGCAGGCAGACGAGTGTAGCATCAGCGATACAGTGGCTGCCAACTCAGCTCTCGAACCAGTTCCAATAAAGTACCCTTCAGTCTTGACGGACCCCCAACCTAAAGTCCTAGTGGCTTCAAAGTGAACAACTGCATTGTTCATGCTTCAGGTACTGCTTCACACACACACACACACACACACACACACACACACACACACACACACACACACTGCAAACACATACCTGAATAAAGGATAGTATGGTAGGACATGCGCTGAGGCACTTACATGGTGCCGGCCGGGGTGGCCGAGCGGTTCTAGGCGCTACAGTCTGGAGCCGCGCGACCGCTAAGGTCGCAGGTTCGAATCCTGCCTCGGGCATGGATGTGTGTGATGTCCTTAGGTTAGTTAGGTTTCAAATGGTTCAAATGGCTCTGAGCACTATGGGACTTAACTTCTAAGGTCATCAGTCCCCTAGAACTTAGAACTACTTAAACCTAACTAACCTAAGGACATCACACACATACTTGCCCGAGGCCGGATTCGAACCTGCGACCGTAGAGGTCGAGCGATTCCCGACTGTAGCGCCGAGAACCGCTCGGCCTTTCCGGCCGGCAGTTAGGTTTAAGTAGTTCTAAGTTCTAGGGGACTGGTGACCTCCGAAGTTAAGTCCAATAGTGCTCAGAGCCACTTAGATGGTGCTAAAGGTATCTGTAGAGGGTTACGACTGTAGCGGAAGATAGGCACGGGAATCCATCTGGCAAATAACTGAGGATGTCGGGTACAAGCGCTGCTCTCAGATGAAGAGGTTGGCACAGGCCACATCACATCTGTCAGAACACTTATGACCCCCCTCCCCCCAAAAAAACGTGAACCACCTTTTAGACGGTCATATCTGACTTGCCCTCACTCGGTAACACCAGACTGCACAGCACAGTATTTCTGACAGACGGGCCCTTCCTAATGGAAGGCGGTAACCCACCTGACCTCGGTGGATGTGTGCAGTCCCATTGTGACAGAAGCCCATCCACTCACCCTCGTGGGCCAATGTGCCCACGTGGAGATCATGGTCGGTCGACAGCTGACGAATTGGATTGGGGATTGAGATACGATGTAATTGTCAACATTAGTATTGTGCGCCTGGAACATTGCATCTCCGTTAGGCCACGAATCGAGCTCTTTTTCCTGCTTCCTGAACGATCCTCATCCGAATACTGGCACTGTGTTCTCAACAACTCTCAGCAGTATACAGTGACTATTCTGTCACTGGTATACAGCCAGTGTTCCCTCAACAAACTTCAACAGTATACAGTTACAGTTTTCTCAGCAACCCCAGCCACAAACAGTGTGCCCTCAGCAAACCTGAATGGTAAACACTGCTGACTGAAGAAGCCTCGGGCGTACAAGCACATACTGCTCCCTCAACAAGCCTCAGTGGCATATAGTCACTGTTCCCTCTGAAACGTCCCCTTACAAAAATTAATGATATTACTGTGCTGATAAACCTCTTACATTATTTGATTTTCAAACATCTGAGCAGAACTGAACGTACTCAGACATTTCGCTCCTTACCTATTCTGATCAACACTAAACTGACACACAATATTTTTTAGCGCAACGCAATCTGACTTTCAATAATCCCTACAAAAGAATGGCCCTGACTAACATTAACCTACACCTTTCACAAATCACTTACCTCACAAAAATCTTCGTTACTCGAACTACTGCAATACAGCGACCGTCACTACTGCCAGCTAAATAAAAGATTCAAACTACTGAAGGCGCTAACTACTGACAGGCATAGTTATCAGATGAACGATTTTGATAAAGAATAAACAATGTATTTACCTTAATAGTGTTCAAAAGTCATCATATATACAGGGTGTTACAAAAAGGTACGGCCAAACTTTCAGGAAACATTCCTCACACACAAAGAAAGAAAATATGTTATGTGGACATGTGTCCGGAAACGCTTACTTTCCATGTTAGAGCTCATTTTACTACTTCTCTTCAACTCACATCAATCATGGAATGGAAACACACAGCAACAGAACGTACCAGCGTGACTTCAAACATTTTGTTACAAGAAATGTTCAAAATGTCCTCCGTTAGCGAGGATACATGCATCTACCCTCCGTCGCATGGAATCCCCGATGCGCTGATGCAGTCCTGGAGAATGGCGTATTGTATCACAGCCGTCACAATACGAGCACGAAGAGTCTCTACATTTGGTACCGGGGTTGCGTAGACAAGAACTTTCAAATGCCCCCATAAATGAAAGTCAAGAGGGTTGAGATCAGGAGAGCGTGGAGGCCATGGGATTGGGCCGCCTCTACCAATCCATCGGTCACCGAATCTGTTGTTGAGAAGCGTACGAACACTTCGACTGAAATGTGCAGGAGCTCCATCGTGCATGAACCACATCTTGTGTCGTACTTGTAAAGGCACATGTTCTAGCAGCACAGGTAGAGTATCCCGTATGAAATCATGATAACGTGCTCCATTGAGCGTAGGTGGAAGAAACTAAAATGAGCTCTAACATGGAAATTAAGCGTTTCAGGACCCATGTCCACATAACATCTTTTCTTTATTTGTGTGTGAGGAATGTTTCCTGAAAGTTTGGCCGTAGCTTTTTGTAACACACTGTATATCAGTTCATGCCATCCAGTCTTACAAATTTACTGTCCCTGATGGACACACGTCCAGATCATCCTCCCTCAAATCTCCGCCATTTCTCTCCCCACACCCACCACTGCTGGCGGCTCACCTCCAACTGCGCAACGCTACGAGCTTTTAACAGCCAACTGCCCAACACTACATGGCAGACAACAATGCAAACTAGTCACAGACTGCACACAGCACAGCCAGTGATTTTCATACAGAGCGCTCCGTGGCGTTACCAATATAAAAACCTAAACAGCCTACTTACGCCTCAACAAGCCCCAGCGTTATACGTCATACAGTCACTGCAGGCTGTCCCGCATGTAGGCTGAGTGGGCAGGGACATGATCAAATTGTTGTGGAATAGTGTGTCTTCTACTTCGGAGGGTAAGACGGAACCGGTGACTCATTGTGAAGAGAACAAGGTGGCAATATCAGGGAGAGACTGAACCGCTCTCGAGAATTCTGCTAACATGAAATCCTTCTCCGTTAACGCCCCCGTTTGCTTTTTTTAACATATCACCAGAATGACACAAAACACTCGAAAAATTCATCCTAAAACGCGCTGCTAATTGTGTTTCTAGCTGTGGGGCGGCGCGCGCATTCGTGCTGCGTTTCCTGTTTCTCACTGTGGGGCGGCGGTTGCCTTCAAACGCTGTCAGATATTATTTTAATATACCGGCCTTTTATTTTTAAAAGAACTAGTGATCACATAAAACAATTTCCCTCTAATTAGTCATACATTATGTGACATTTCATTCATTTAGAAAGCTCTCTCACTGAAGGGTAGCACAAAATAGTATTCAGAGAAGTTAGTTGCGCCTGGCTCACAGGTAATACGTAACGTTACTGTATTGTTGGTAGCGTAAACGATAGAGTCGAGCGTGAACCACTAGTGCTGCACGGGGCCTCATGGTAATCATGTGTGAGCCACCGGTGGTACACGCTGGCGCGAATGTGTTAATCAAAAATGTTCAGTTCTGAGAGTTACTTTCAGGTGCACTGATCATCTCCCATGTGTTCATCTGAACTTACTTCATGTTCTCGTTTCAGATTCTGATTGTGACTTCGATTTCTTTGTTTTCCGGCAGCTTGCGGGAGGTGCAACGTTCAGCATTCTATTCGCCCTTACAAGCTTGTTTGATACGCAGTTTACTTGAAAAAATACGACCGCTTCCGAGAAGACGAGTGTGTGCAAAAAGTCTGAAGAACCCCACAGATGTAGATGTGAAAGTGGACGTGCATGCAGCAAGATAAGTGTGGCACATACCTGTTCTAAAAAAACCTGTGGTGCACTAAATGGTATTCCTTTCTCCACCAACAGACGTTTTGGTACTGCTGCACAATAGCCAGGTTCCCTCACGGAAGAACAGCACACAAACACACACTTATATACACACACACAGAGACGGAGGCACGAGTGATGTTTAAGGTGAGCTGTGTTTACGCCCTCATTGCAACTTGACTTCACGAGTTGGTACCTTTCCGCTCGCGGTGATAACGCCCCCCAGAAACAAGCGCGACGTTAATTCACAACTGCCAGGCACGTGTAACTGCTTCGCTTATCAGACCATGGTGAAGTGTCGCCACAGGACCCTTTCTCACAGGGAGCTTTACAGAGGTACTTTCCTGTAGGTCAGCCACTTCAGTAGTCGCCCTCCGCGACGATGCTGGTAATTATCGTAGATTTAACGTGCCAGTGAGTAAAAGAAAGCAGATGTACGGTATTACATTACTTACGTACACTTTGCACACATCTCATTAGTAAATAATAGTTACAGCTCGAATCAGCCTACGAAATACAGCATTAATGGTACAAAGTCCAGCATGATGTGAAGAAAAGGACATTTTTTCCTCTTTTTTTGCTGCATATGATCTTCTAACATGCACTCTCAACAGTGAATGTTTAACTGTTATGACGAATCCACTGTAGGGATGATCATCATTTTTGAACGCAGCTGAAAGCCACGTCCACTTTGAAAATGGTGAATTAGCTGATCCCTTTGCTAACATCGATTTCTCTTTTTCCAGGACAGGACTGTCGTCATGAGTTTTTACCACTTTCACAGGCAACTCTAAAGAGGAAATACAGAACTTCTAGTATGATAAAAGAACAGAAAAAAATATAAGTTAAATATATTTAATTTTTTTTTAAATTTTAATCTGATAATTATATATATATTGTGTTTCATAGTAGAATGTCGTGTTCCCAGTTTGGCACTGCTTTGCCACGGGAAACACGAAAGCGGTCGAAGACGTCCGTCTTCTGGTCGGCTCCTGATCGTTGTCAGGAGGAGGCTAGTTTTTGATTACGCAAAGGCTTCTATTATTCGGGAAAGGACAACCCGGATTTCTTTACGTAATCAGTATGAATTTTATAATTACCTAAGGGACATTTAACAATGAACAATAAAAAAATTGCATTTTGCAAATGAAATCGTTAATAAATGGGGCAGCTATGAGTTGTATAGAAGTCAAGGAGCGGCCTTCTGTCTACGACCAGGATGCCGCAGTATTCTCTGCTGTAGTAAAGGCTGTTTGACATTTATAAAAATAATATGACATGGAGGTAAGAAAAAATAAAGGAAAAGAATAGAATAAGAAATCTGGTAAACACAAAATTTATTCAAATAATTCTCACAAGCAATTAGGGCTTATTTATGAACAGTATAACTTACATAAGAAATATTCTGACTGTATGGCGCGATCAGATTTCAGCCTGTCCAGTGCTAGCTTCTTGGTTCACGTCTTTGTCACATATTACAGTCATTACTTTTCTCCTTCCTTCGAGACAATTCTTGCTCCGTCAAACACCTTCATAACAATAACTTGTCGATTTACTGTTTCCAACATAAACTACTCGAATTTTATTAATTAATAATGTTGTGAGCACGCTGGCAAGACCGCTCACATTTATGGCTTAAAAACGACCTTCTTTACGCTTTCACATTACAAGCAGAAGTACGATAAAATATGAAGATCTACAAAGGTTTTTTTACTGTCATCTTTTATTTAGAGCGAAGCGGAACGGTTCAGTTCAGCTTCTGTTAAAATGTTTCTTTGACTGCGCAATCGATGTATTAGCGTCCGCGCTAGATGCGCATCTTTACAGTTATGTAAATTATATAAAACAAATGTCTTTCAAGGAATAGGTCTCATGTCATAAGTTGATCATTTAATATACAGATAGGTGAATGCCTTTCCAAGGGTACTCACAGCTTTCCTACGACGGAAATCCCAATAATATTACAAACTCCTGTACATTTCACAAACATTGGTTCACAGCTATCTACAATCACATCTCTCCATTTCAACACCCAGGACTCTCTGCAAATTTAATATTGTGCATTACACTTGATTACAATCATAGTCTTCGCCTTCATGAGATCTCTGCAGCCCACTTTGAAGTGCGTGGCAGAGGGCACTTCAGTTGCACCACGTATTATGGTTTGCTCCCGTTCGATTCGCGTTTGGAGCGCGAGAAGAATGACCGCGATAGTGACGTGGTGTGTGGGTGCCGAGACGACAGCCAATTCTGTCTAGGCTTCGCGGTCGCTACAGCAGCGATAGGAACAGGCCTCAGGTTTACTACTGTATTGTGCACAAGGCTGTAGTTTTCGAAACTTTGTAGGTAGGCTTTCGCGGGACAGTGGTGGTCTCTCTGCAGGCGTCTCCCGGTTCAAGCCAGTCAGCGTTCACCTGGCTGGCACTCAGACAAACCTGTGACCGTTTGGGCTGCCCTTCTCTGTGTGCCCTCTAAGTCCCACACACTCGAGCAGTATTCAAGGATGCGTCGCACGAGTGTTTTGTATGCTGCCTCCGTAGTAGACCGACTGCGTTTCCTCTCCCAACGAACCAAAGTCTGCCACTCGCCTTACCTGTGGCTGAGACTGCATGTTCGTTCCAGTTCAGTTCCCTACAACTTTGTTTGGTAAGGTATGTTCGATCCATTCGGATGATGATATTTCGTCTGTGGGGCGTTCAACTGCGTGGTTATCAGCGCCTGTACAAAGTCCCAATCTATACAGTGTGCAATCCCGGCATTTTACCGAATGATGATGATCAAACGATGAGGACAGCGCAAACGCCCAGTTTTCGGGCGGAGAAAATCACCAACCCGGTCTGGAATCGAAACCGGGACCCCTTGATGCAGAGGCAGCAACGCTAACCACTATACTACGAGATGTGGACTGATCCAGTCGGGTCACTGAAAATGTCCCACTTCCAATTACCGAAACGACTCAGCGATACCCATACAACCTAACTGGCTTCCAATTCAATCTGTTCAGAAGTTTTTTTAAAGTCGTGAGTCGTTCGACTGGTCTGATACTGTCCTCCATCTGCTTCTATCTTGTGCTCATCATTTAATGTCTAACTTCTACTCCCAACATCCTCTACTATCAGTTTCTCGTATTCGAGTCTCTCTCTCTCTCTCTTTCTTACTATTTTCCTTGTCTACTGCTAGTTCCAGCTCCGGGGCAACTCAAGTTGAATCCCTCACGACATGACACACTAATCTATTTGAGATGAAGTTATTTCCTATGATTTGTAGTGCTTCTTCTTTCCAGAAGCTCTCCTGCGAAACTTGCAGAACTAGCACTCCTGAAAGAAAGGATAATGCGGAGACATGGCTTAGCCACAGCCCGGGGGATGTTTCCAGAATGAGAGGAGAGCTTCTGTAAAGTTTGGAAGGTAGGAGACGAGATACTGGCAGAAGTAAAGCTGTGAGGACCGGGCGTGAGTCGTGCTTCGGTAGCTCAGATGGTAGAGCACTTGCCCGCCAAAGGCAAAGGTCCCGAGTTCGAGTCTCGGTCGGGCACACAGTTTTAATCTGCCAGGAAGTTTCATATCAGCGCACACTCCGCTGCAGAGTGAAAATCTCATTCTGGAAACATCTAAACAGTTTACAGCCCGTAAGGTGAAGTTCTCCTTTTAAGGTCAGCTGGCTTTGTTAACTAATGTCACTTGGCATGTACGTATACAGACGCAAGTCTCTGCAAAGTAGATTAGGTGTGGAGAGGCTGCAAATTTGCAACTGCTTGGAATCTGATTATTGCATCTCTTTAACGTCTTTTCATTGAGCACTGTCTTCGAATCTCCGATGTTAACTGCTAATGGCGTACCGGATTACTTTTTTGCAATGTAGATTCTGGATTACACATCAAATGAAGTCTTCGTTTGTTAGGAAGAGTGTAGGTTATATTATACCTAAAGTGATCTAAACTGTGTCACCTGCCTTTAACGGTCAATATATCTATTACTGAAACCACGTATCGAGAGCCGACTACCCATAAGCATTTTATCCTATACTTTTTTCATTTACATACACTGAAGTGCCGCACATGCATTCAAAGTGAGATATATGTAAAGAGGAAGAATACGGCGCTGCGGTCCTCAACGTCTATATAAGACAACAAGTCTCTGGCGCAGTTGCTAGATCTGTTACTGCTGCCACAATAGCAGATTACCAAGATTCAAGTGAGATTGAACTCGGTGTTATAGTCGGCGCACGAGCGATGGGGCACAGCGTCTCCGAGGTAGCGATGAATTTGGGATTTTCCCGTACGACCATTACACGAGTGTACTGTGAATATCAGGAATTCGGTAAAACATCAAATTTCCGACATCGCTGCTGCCTTAAAAAGACCCTGCAAGAACGGGACCAACGACTACTGAGGTGAATTGTTCAATGTGTCAGATGTACAACCCTTCCACAAATTGCTGCAGATTTCAATGATAAGTCATCAACAAGTGTCAGATTGCGAACCAAACGAAATATCGGTATGGGCTTTCGGAGCCGAATGCCCACTCGTGTACCCTTGATGACTGCACGACAAAAAGCTCTACGCCTCGCCTGGGCCCCTCAACACCGACATTGGACTTTGGATGACTGGAAACATACTGCCTGGTCGGGCGAGTCTCGTTTCAAATTGTGTCGAGCGGATGGACGTGAACAGGTATGGAGACAACGTCATGAATCCATGGTCCCTGCATGTCAACAGGGGACTGTTCAAGACGGTCGATGCTCTGTAATGGGGTTGGGTGTGTGCAGTTGGAGTGATATGGGACCCGTGATACGTCTAGATACGACTGACAGGAGACACGTTCGTAAGCATCCTGTCTGATCACCAGCATCCAGTCATGTCTGTTCCGACGCTCTTTGGCAATTCCAACAGGACAAAGCGACACCCCACACGTCCAGAATTGCTACACGGCGGCTCTAGGAACACACTTCTGAGCTTAAACACTTCCGCTGGCCACCAAACTCCCCGGACATGAACATTATTGAGCGTATCTGGGATGCCTTGAAACGCGCGGTTCAGAAGAGACCTCCATCCCCTCGTATTCTCACGGATTTATGGACAGCCCAGCAGGATTCGTGGTGTCATTTTCCTTCAGCATTAATTCAGACGTTAGTCGAGTCCATGCCACGTCGTGTTGCGGCACTTTCCGTGCTTGCAGATCGAAAGTTCTCGTTTCACATCTTGCCGTGTTTAGTTTTTTATGTAACTGGATTTAAGCGAAGTTCCACAATAAAGCCTACAGTAAACAGCGCAGTTCTATTCGACACATGTATACATGAAGTTGCAGCCCCAATTATTGCTTCACCACTGGGACCTCACGAGGTCACCTCCGCATCCCCCCCGTCCCCCCCCCCCGCCCACAAAGTGCGGTACTATCCCCACTAAGTTCATGCTACTGTAAGTGGGATTTGTGAAAGTTATTCTTGGGAATGCGGCATGCACTGTGGCGAAAAAAGCTTCCAAAAGCATCAGTTATGCCAATCAGGTAGTCTCCCAATACGTAGACAGTTTCAAAGCACGAATATGTTTGCATAACTTCCATGAACACAGCGTACATTACACCACGATACACAGTAATTAATTAAACTAGAAAAAGGTCTAAGTAGTAGAAGAGAGTGTGCTCAGCTATTTGCGCCGGCCCGTGTGGCCGAGCGGTTCTAGGCGCTTCAGTCTGGAACCGCACGACCGCTACGGTCACAGGTTCGAATCCTGCCTCGGGCATGGATGTGTGTGATGTCCTTAGGTTAGTTAGGTTTAAGTAGTTCTAAGTTCTAGGGGACTGATGACCTCATATGTTAAGTCCCATAGTGCTCAGAGCAACTTGAGCTTAGCTATTTGCATCAAAACACGTACCAAATTCTTGCTTTATACAATCAGCAACCTGTAAGTAGTGCAGTTATATACTGTTGACTAATGTTTTGTGCGAATGTTAAACAGTAACTCATCATTGTTATTTTCTTGTAGGCGATTTTCTGGGATACCTACTGGTGAATATATCAATTGTGGCCACCTACATATGATTATAGTGACTCGAAATACATTATTTTCGGAATCTCGATCCAGTTGTTGAGTTTGAGAACACACAATGTCGTGAAAGGAAAGTAGTGTAAATGAGTTTTGAATGTCGCCAGTTGTCTGAAAATTTAATACGAATATCAGCTATGGTTATTCGAAATATGCCAAAGCCTGCAGTAAAATTAGATCACAGATGTGACATACTGCATTATGCAAAATTTTACAATAATAACAATAATAATAATGAAAGTTTACATACAAATGAGAACATTTAAAGCCTTGATCCAGAGAGCAATGGACCAAAGAAGCAAATGCTTGCCATAAGTGGCGAGCAAATAAGAAAATTTAAAAATTTAATGAAGAGTTAGAAAGAGGTTGTGTGATTTGAATTGTAATGATCAGAAGAATCCATAACCAGTCAATATGACAGCTATGGTGCATTAATATAGTCTACTTTACATTTATGCACTATACAGAACAGTGGAATGGTATTAAGATCTTGTTTAGAAAAGTTTATCTGTCCTGCCATAATTATGAAAGGCTTGGAAATGAACAAACTATGTAACATTCTTATTCTTTTCCAATAAAACCCCCTATATAGAAATTTAATTCTGTGTTCAGCAAAATATTAGCATGGATGAAGCAGCCTCTTTGCAAAGAGCTTCTTGTAGTCTATTTCTCATGTGATACTATTAAAAAACCGAAGTTGAATATAAACGGCTCTTCTCTGCCTAACAACATATCCTCAATAATTATAGGTTCTTCAGATTGAGGTAAAACCAACATTACAGTTGCCCTGTTAACCCATTCAGAAGGACTGAACTTCGAGCATGTATGAATAATCTCTAAAATAAAGCTCGCTTGTGAGATCTGCATAGTGCATCGATGCCGGCATAGGCGCCAACTCTAAGGAGAACACATGACTGTAAACTGTAATGAGTAATTTTCTCTTCAACTAATGTGGGGTCATCAGTGGCCAGTGCACCTAATGGCCTGCTCCATTGCATTCAACGCTCCGTCAACAGTAGACAACAATAGACGACTCAAGTTGAGCCAAGAAATGGTAATAAAATGTCTGTACCACCACCAGACGAGGTAAAACCGAATTTGGCCTTTATTTTCGATGCCATATCTTTACAGAAGCAGCAACAGATAATATATTACCTCTGCTTTCATAGACATCACTGTCAATGTATTTTTTATTTCTCATGCATACTCACGAGTCCTAAAAATTTCCTGTGTGGCAATATAAATACTATTATAGCTTTCAAAGAGAACATCAAGCACCTTGACAGTACTCGTGTACCTATGAACAGATTTTTCAATGAATTACAAGAGTATTTGTGCAGACTGCTGGAATCTTAGTAAGTACAGATTTTTACTGCGCAGCATATTGAGTAGTTATTGCGTCTTGGTTGTGAGCTAAGGTATGACAGTTCTCTTGGAGATAGCATCTCAGTTTCTGATTGCCTGTCTGGAGCAGGCACTAGCACGGTAGCATTATTTTTCTGGACGTTGATTGGTCAAAGCATATGAGAAATTGTATTGTTGCCTACAGAGGAGTTGGCTGCTGGTAACAGCTGAGTGTGGTGAAAGGTGGCTACACTGAGCCACAGCGCCAGAGATTGCGCCAAAGAGTATTATTCAGCCGCCTCCACTGGCAGTGCTTGTCGTCCACTGGCAGTGCTTGTCGAGAAGTCGTGGTGGAGAGTGCTTGTTGAGATGTAGCAGTGGTGAGTCGTTGTTGAGAAGTTCCCATGGAGAGTGCTTGTTCAGATGTTGTCATATTGTTTTGATGGGCTAGACACCAGATATTGTTGGATTGGGGATGCTGTAATGATCAGAGTGTGCTTCTCGTCAATATATACGAAGGTAAAAAAAAATCCCTTTTATTATTATTTCAATGTCTTAAACAATAATGCCTCTTGGTCACAGGTTCAGTCAACAAAGCATCTGGCTCGTGTTCTTGTATTAGACTGTATTTCTGGTTTCTATGTGTAATTATAGTATTTCTGTTTTTTTTTTTTTACATCTAACATGAACACAGTTAATCAATGTTCAAAAATCAAATAACACTTAACAAAAAAGCGTATACTTCAACTATACTAGCAAGCTATAATAATAAAAATATAGATCTGGCCTTTTCTCTGAAAATCTATTGTAATTACTGTTACTGAAAAAATTGCAAGAAGTCCCATCGTCGTTGTCATACTCACTTCTTGTAGCAAAGTCTTAAAAGTCTCAATGTCGTCTTTACATCTTCCGGCTAAAGCAATTTGTCTTATCGATTGTGGCAGCTTAGTTAAACAAATGCGAATTAATTCAGTCGGGCTATAAGGGTTGGACAGGAATTGATTCTTTCGAATCATGTCTTCAAAGTATTCCGCTGTTTAAAATTACGCTGCATAATAAGACTATGTTTGACTCTGTCTTGCGTGTTTTCGGACCAATATGCCGATAGGAATGCGTGATAAAAACCATTTAGATTATTACAATCTCTAATAAGTGCGCGCATGCGCGTCGCCGGTTCGTTTTCTAAATATCCACACATAAATTCCAGTTTGTGACTTAGTGGCCAATTTGGTGGAAGTGCGTGCATAAATTGATCTAACCATGAACATAGATGTATGTCGTTCTTAGAATTGCGAAAGATCTTAAATTTCCGAACAGTTAAGAAGTGTTTATAGTCAAAGTTTTCTCCTCGTGGCGACAAAGACCTACCGCGTCTGTCCCAGTCCCAATGTCGATTATTGTCAAGTTCGCGCGCCTGGCGCTCTCTTGTTGCATCTCGCAAATGAAATAAATTATTTTCTTCAAACCCCTCTGCTATCTGTGATTCTAAATTTCCTCTGCTGTCTTTTCCTACGATTTCGCCTTCAATTTGTTTGGCTTGCTTTCGTAATGCCTCAAATTCCCTTTTGACGCGCTCATTAAATTTTCCCTGATTTTCAATATGCTTATTTATATTCTGGTACTCTTCGGTTTCTGCATATGGTAATGGAGCTGTATCATCCGAATCTCTGTCCCCATTTAAACTAAGACTTGTCAATTTATCTGAAATCTCCTCAACTCTTTCCGATAAGTCACCTAATTGTTCTTTCTGTTTATTTACGTCTTCCGTAAGCGTCGCGACTCGGGATTCAGTATTGACACATTTAGTAGTTAACTGTTCATACTGTTGTGTTAGGTTATTTATTCTGTCATTTGGTACGGATTCCTCGATTCTCTCAAATATTTCTTCCTTATCGTGTGCACGTTGTAAATTTAACTCTGAAAATTTCTGTACTATCACACGATCTCTTTCTTCCTGTGCTCTATCCTGTTCCTTTTGTCTGATTTCTATTGAAATTAATCTATTATTGTGAGAATTCAAAATCGATTGTACTTCTTCTCTAATTTCTTTCTTTAATTCATCTATCATGTTTTTGAAACATGTCCCTATTCGTGAATCTAACCGTGTTTCCATTGTTTCCATCTCTGTTTTAATTGTTCCTATTTGTGAGTCTAACCGTGTTGCCAAAGTTCCCATTTCTCTTTTTAATTCAGATCCTAACTGTGTTTCCATTGTTCCCATGTCAATTTTAATTGTTCCTATCTCTGTTTTAATTGTTCCTATTTGTGATCCCACTGTTTTTAATTCAGATCTTAACTGTGATTCCATTGTTTTTAATTCAGATCCCAACTGTGATCCCAGATTTAATATTGCACCCATCAACTGCTCCACATTGACTGGTTCGAAATTCCTTTCGCCCCTAACATTTCCCGAAAAACCAGCTTCCCTCGTCATAGCTGTAACGCTATCTGTGTTCGATACTATTCCAGAATCTTCTGTCATTAATCTCGTATTCTGAAAATTCTTTAATTGTGAAAAGTTTTGAACTTGTTCTGGACTATTTTCCCTGCTTATTAAATTGTTTTATACTTCATTATTCATCATACTGTTCTCCTGTGTCGGCGAGTTCGCCATGTTAACAATTTCGTCATTCTCACTATCCATCATTTTTGCCTTTTTCATCGATCGCGTAATCATTTACAAAACATACAAAACTCGTCACTATACGAAAATTACACACAATGACACTTTATCACCAACAATATCATTCACACGAAATGCTTCCCTCAAACACGATTAACGAACAATTGAAA
Source organism: Schistocerca piceifrons (assembly GCF_021461385.2). NCBI lineage: Eukaryota > Metazoa > Arthropoda > Insecta > Orthoptera > Acrididae > Schistocerca > Schistocerca piceifrons. The sequence goes on from NC_060146.1 coordinate 224,341,892, forward strand.
TCTTCATAATTGCACAAAATTGTCAAACCCGTATACAAGACAACAAAAATTAAATTCTGCAAAAAATACCATTAGAAGAATGACAGTTACCAAATCTACACATGCAATATAGACTACAATTACTAAACTACGAATTACTACAACAAAACTACTGTCTGCTATTTTTACTATCAGAAGAATTCCACGGGACGATCCGAAGCAGCGGTCGCCACGTGCATGGGGGCTTAATTATATAATGAATGCAAATACTTTTTTATTTTTAGTAGCTGACTGTCCGATTACGAGGTCTCGTAACCGGTTGGCCCTGTCTGGTATTACTCCGCAATCTGACTGCATAGAATAACAACAAAGAATGAAAGAAAATTTCCGTTAACACAATTAATTAATTAAGTCCCCAGCAACTATAAAACCTACGAAACAACAAAGCACAAGTGTAACTGTTCTGTGTGTGGAAGTGTGATTCAACGTACACATCTGGCACGGTTCTTCCTCAATAAGACCAGATATTTTAAACACCATTTATACTGAAGTAATTAAAAAAACCAGAAATACTATAATTGCACATAGAAACCAGAAATACAGTCTAATACAAGAACACGAGCCAGATGCTTTGTTGACTGAACCTGTGACCAAGAGGCATTATTGTTTAAGACATTGAAATAATAAAAAAAAGGGAATTTTTTTTACCTTCATATATATTGACGAAAAGCACACTCTGATCATTACAGCACCCCCAATCCAACAATATCTGGTGTCTAGCCCATCAAAACAATATGACAACATCTGAACAAGCACTCTCCATGGGAACTTCTCAACAACGACTCCCACTGCTACATCTCAACAAGCACTCTCCACCACGACTTCTCGACAGGCACTGCCAGTGGAGGCGGCTGAGTAATACTCTTTGGCGCAATCTCTGGCGCTGTGGCTCAGTGTAGCCACCTTTCAGTGGTTGCTTTGTGAGGTTGTGGTTAGCAATTGTTAATAGCAAGAGTGGTAGTGAGCTGAAGATTGTTCACTGCTCATTGTAGGCTAAAATTAGGAAGCTGCACTAAGAGGAGTTTTCATTATTACGGGTGGGCGGTGCCTGTAGTCAACTACTGTCAGGGGTGTCCGTGGTAACGGGTCACGATAGTTCATATCTTCAAAATGGCTCTGAGCACTATGGGTCTTATCTGTGGTCATCAGTCCCCTAGAACTTAGAACTACTTAAACCTAACTAACCTAAGGACATCACACACATCCATGCCCGAGGCAGGATTCGAACCTGCGACCGGAGCAGTCGCGCGGTTCCGGACTGCGCGCCTAGAACCGCTAGACCACCGCGGCCGGCCAGTTCATATCTTGAGGAGAAATGGGTAGAAGGCCAAATAGTTATTGGTGATCGCTAATATCGATTAAGTGATCTTAAAATGTGGTAGACATGGTAATTAACAGTTTCAGTCCATGTCTTACAAAGCAGGCAGTCATGTGGAATGTTGGGTAGACTGTCGTGTGTATTTCTAGAAGCATGGTAACAAAAATGGCAATGCTGAATAAATTAATGCCTTCCCCGAAAACAAATTTACGTGCTCCTTACTGAAAAAGAGAATTCTGTGTGGGACCGAGAACAGTCCACAAACCGGCGACATACCAATTCTTGTTGAGCAACTGTCGCGTCTGCTCGCTGGCAACCGGCTGCAGCGCCAGGGTCACCAACAACGGGCCCTGGACGTTCGATCGTTGAGCCGGCTGGGCAGAACCCAACACGCGGCTGAATGAGCAACAGGAGAGGCTGGGCCCGCAGAACGACGACTTTTAACGAGGTGACTAAAGTACTGAACTACGATAACGTGTTACTAGCGCCGAAGATGCTTCACAGGTTCCCGACGCCTATCCTAACTTCACGCAGAGGTGTGTGCGCTCCCTACGTACTACACATCGAAGAACACTGTCGCTAGTAAACTGCTGAACAACATCACACGTGCTGCCAGCATTCATTTTGGGTTTCGGCGTCTCAGTTTGCACTCTCGCCGCTGTGTGATACGCACTGAATCTCTAACTGTTGCTCAACACGGCGTGCTCACGAGACAGGTCCACTGAAACAGTCAGCGCAGCTACCATTATTACAGCTGGCGTACTCCAGCAGTCAGCCTCGTCAGGAGTTATCGAAATTTATTCACGTAAATAACAGCAATGGACGTACTTTGTTATGGCATTTGATTTTCTCGCAGCTTTTATTACTGCTTGATCAATTTTCTTGTGAATGTCATATCTAATTTTTGCTTTTCAGTTTGGGTTGTTATTTGCGACAGTGTGACGCTAGTGTTTTGAATTACCCAACTGCATACCTTATTTCATTCAGGTGATAACATTTTGGAGTAAGGGAGCTAGGTGAGAGGGGGGGGGGGGGGGGGGCGAGAGGACAGAAAACTGCTTACGCTGCTATGAGTACGTTTTTTTTTTTTTATCTGGACTAAGGCCTTCATCAGGTTATGTTTTCATGTCGTCCCTTCCATGCAGTATCGTTGTGTGTTTCTGTCCCTGTATCCAACATATAATCAGGTTCGATTAACGCATACAAACACTATAGTAACCTCTGTTTTGTCACTGATGCAGTTTTACGTCTTCGGTGAACCACTTTGCTTTCGGCCAATGGCAGTCGTGCGCGGGACCCTGCTCATGTGACCCGTTCTCGTTTAAAGAATGTTCGCCATTAATACTTCAAGTGTGTGCACCCTTCTGGGTCGATTGGGCCCTTGTTGGAGGAACCATTTTCAGCAGAAAACACTGTGCGTGTCAGTTTACGCGCCATGGTGAAGCGTGGTACACTTGGCGACGTTGCACTGGCACTTGTAACGGTACTTGAATTACGTAACCGTTACGGCACCTCAACTTAACCACTCGATACCAGCAATATTCTACTGTGTTTCTGTAAAGTAGTTAACATATTTCTGAGGCAACATTCAGATTTGATTTTATTAATGTAGAAGTACTTTGATTCATCGATATGTTTATATTGCAATGATATTATTCTTGTGTGTATTCTTTCTTTTGTCACTATGATCTTTGTCGTACTTGTAACTCTGATTTTTGAGCGCGTAAGCGTTTGTTAGTTAGTCAGAGAGTTAGAGACTGTAAGGTCAAGTCTTGGACGTCACGTTGAAAAGACGTATATTGTAGTCAGCTTACAAAATGTGAACTTTAACAGTGAGGAAGATGTTTTCACGTATGTTTTGTATTGTGAAGTGATGTTTTGTGTGTTAAGTGATATTGCAACAAAAGCAATAAAAAGGAAGTGTAAATTAAATTCGGAGTGCTGATTACTTTTATATATCACCATTGTCCTGCAAAAGTGTAATCTTCAAGAATGGTTTGTGAAACACATCTATAAATCTTTTGAATACAGCAGAATAAAACCTAGGCCTCTTTGCATCCGAGCTTGGAATCATCAGCACCTAGATTTTCGACGATTGAGCCGTGATTTTACAACGAGACCAGCGTGGGAAACACGAAAAGATGAGTGCCTAGTTTATTCATTATTACGTGAAATGACTTTATTAACTGTGCTCTAATGACACCTGCCACATAATAACTATGTTGTTGCCCGAAAATGCAGTATTTAGCAGCGTGAGCAACACCGCAATCATCATTAAATTTTGACCTTTGTTGTGGTAGGGTTGTTGAACACTTCGGTCGTCCGCGGGTTGCAGGCCGCGTGGCTTCCTTGTCAGCCATTACTGCGGGCACTTCTGCGCTAGTCGGAGCTGGAGAGTTACATTCGAGGCCAGACAGCATGGAAAAGGAATTAACTACGGATTGAGGTTTATGATGATCAAACATTACCAAGTATAAGGAATCCGGTAGGAGAAATCCTGTCTATATTCAGTGAGGAGTTTGGTTTTCAGTGGGAGGTTAGCTGGCAGTCTTTATTGGTAGCGGTCTGCGTGTAAGCATCCGTTCGCTCGTTTCTGCACTGTGCAATAAGTCGCCAATTCGAACTTCCCTCGCATTTTACAATGATGTATTCAAGTTACTGCTTTTCCTGAACGGTAGAATTAATTTTCTCTGCGGTTTATTATTTCGCATTTCTAGAGTTCGCTTTTTACGCCGAGAGACAGAGAAGACGATGCCAGTGGCAACGAGACTAAAAATAAATACTGGAAGGCAGTAGACAATGGTTGTGTTATAGAAAGAGCAAAGGAGACAACGGCACTGTGAAAGAAAGAGGGACAGTAGCAGTGGGACATAGTTGACAGTGACACAGCAGTACTAGGAAAAGGGTGTAAAAACAGTGACAGGGTGGGGGAGAGGGGGGGATAAAAAGAGAGAGAACGAGGAAGTAGGTGGCAGTGTATATGACAATGAAAACGAGGAAGAGAGAAATAGTGACAATACGAGGAGGCGGCGGTGGTGGCAGCAGCAGTAAGGAAGGAATGAATGAATGAGATGGTAGCAGTAAGAGAGAGAGCAAGAGGGAGAGACAGACAGTGAGAGCAGACTGTAGTAGTGGTACAAAACGAAGGGCACTGTGGCTGTGACACGGCAGACAGGGACAGAGAGACAAAAAGAGATATTAACAATGTATCGGGCTTAATGAGTGACAACGGGCATATAGTGTCGACAGCAGCTGAGAGAGAGATATCTAATAAATTAATAAACGACTGAGCTGATCCTCATTGGTACACAAAATGGGTCAGAACACTGTTGCAAAAACAACGAAAAAAGCGTGCCAAATTTAAACGAACACAAAATCTCCAAGATTGGCGATCTTTTACAGAAGCTCGGGATTTAACGCAGCCATCAGTGTGGGATGCTACTAACTGCTTCCACGACGAAACTTTATCTCGAAACCTGACAGGAAATACAAAGAGATTCTGTGTTAGCAGCAAGACACAGTGAATGCCTTCTCTGCGCGAAAGCAATGGAAATAACATCAATTGCAGGGCTGCCAGAGCAGAGTTACTAAACACAGCCTTCCGAAATGCTTCCACAAAAGAAGACGAAGTATATATTCCAGAATTCGAATCAAGAACAGCTATCGACATGAGTAACGAAGAAGTGGATATCCTCGGAGTAATAAAGCAACTTGAATTAATAAAAGCATGTTTTCAGGTCCAGACTGTATACCAACTAGCTTCCTTAAAGGGTATGCTGATGCAATAGCTCCACACTCCATCACATATAACCGCTCGCTCGACGAAGGATCTGTATCCAAAGATTGGAAAGTTGCACAGGTCACACCAACATACAAGAAATGTAGGAGGAGTAATCCACTAAATTACAGGATATATCAATAACGTCTATATGCAGCAGAATTTGTAACATATATTGTGTTCCAACATTATGAATTACCTCCAAGAGGACGGTCTATTGACACACAGTCAACACTGATTTAGAAAGCATCGTTCTTGTTCAACACAATCAGCTCTTTACTCACACGAAGTGCTGAGTGCTATTGACAAGCGATTTCAAACTGAGTCCGTATTTCTACATTTTAAAGACATTTGACACTGTACCACAAAAGCGCCTTGCAATGAAATTGCAGTTAAGTGACTGGATTCGTGATTTCCTGTCAAAGAGGTCACAGTTCGTAGTAATTGATGGAAAGTCATCGAGTGAAACAGAAGTGATTTCCGGCGTTCCCCAAGGTAGTGTTACGGGCTCTATTGTTATTTACCTTTATAAACGGCTTAGGACACAATTTGAGCAGCGTCTTAGGTTGTTTCCAGATGGCGCTGTCGTTTATCGTCTAGTAAAGTCATCATCAGGAGATCAAAACGAACTGCGAAACGATTTAGAAAAGATATCTCAATGGTGCAAAAATTGGCAGTTGACCCTAAATAATGTGAAATGTGAGGTCATCTACATGAGTGCTAAAAGGAATCCGTTAAACTTTCGTTACACGATAAATCAGTGTAATTTAAACCATACATTCAACTAAACACTTAGGAATTATAATTATGAACAATTTAAATTGGAAAAAACACAGAAAATGTTGTGGGGAAGGCAAACCAAAGACTGCGTTTTATTGAGAGAACGCTTGAAAAATATAACAAATCTAAAGAGAGTGCCTATACTACACTTTTCCGTCCTGTTTTGGAGTACTGCTGCACGGTCTGTGATCCTTAACAGACAGGATTAACCGGGAGAAAGTTCAAAGGAGGTTGATTGGCTGGTTTAAAAGACGGGGGGGGGGGGGGGGGTGGGTGAGGGGAGAAGGAGCAAACTGCGAGGTTATCGGTCCCTTGTTCCCAGTAGAACAAATGGTTGGTTCAAATGGCTCTGTGCACTATGCGACTTAACTTCTGAGATCAGTCGCCTAGAACTTAGAACTAATTAAACTTAACTAACCCAAGGATATCACACACATCCATGCCCGAGGCAGGATTCGAACCTGCGACCGTAGCGGTCGCTCGGCTCCAGACTGTAGCGCCTCGAGCCGCACGGCCACTCCGGTCAGCCCCAGTAGAACAATTACCCTAGGAAAAGAAGAAAACAAAGAAGATGTACGGCACAATAACCCAAAAACCGTAGAAAGGAGATACCAGAAGAGCGACGGAAGGACAACAAACACTACAATGGGCAAAACAGGACAAGAAAACCACAGAGAGACGCAAGAAACAGGCAGAAGAGATTAAAAACAAGAAAGCAGATTACTATGGCTGGCTGACCATGAGAATAAAAAAGGAGAAGCTAGCCACTGTGCAACACATTAAAACGTCAACCCTAAAAGCAGTAGGGTGGACGACACAGAGGGATAAAGGACATGCACTAAAACTTAGATCAAATGATAAAACCCACCCTCAAGAATAAAACTTAAAACTAAAGCTGCTGTTGAGGCATTGTCGCCCAACGCCGAAGGCAGGGTGCTGGGAAAGTTAAAAGTCCGCCGCAGAGCGGCTAAAAGTGGGCAGTCCAGCAAGAGGTGAACGACCGTCATTTGTTGGCCACAGCGATACCAAGGTGGGTCCTCACGACGGAGGAGCTGGCCATGTGTGAGCCACGTATGGCCAATGCGGAGCTGACAAAGGACAAATGATTTCCTGTGAGAAGCCCACAGGGAACACTCCCATACGTTCGTAGTTTCCTTAATGACACGCAGTTTGTTGTGCTTACTGTTATGCCACTCCGTCTCCCAAAGACGAAAAACCCTGCGGCATAATACCGAACGCAGGTCAGTTTCAGAGATGCCCCTCTCAAGGAGGCGTTTCCGCGTAGCCTGTTTGGCCAGCCTGTCAGCAAGTTCGTTTCCTGGGATTCCGCCGTGTCGGGGGGTCCACTCAAACACCACTGAGCGACGGGACCGTTCCAGGGCAGAGATAGACTCCTGGATGTTCGCTACCAAAGGATGGCGAGGGTAGCACTGGTCGATAGCTTGTAAGCTGCTCATGGAGTGAGGACACAGAAGAAACGACTCACCAGAACACGAACGGATGTACTGAAGTGTACGAGATATGGCCACGAGCTCTGGAGCGAATACACTGCAGCCAGCAGGCAAGGAATTATGTTCAATATGGCCTCTGTGGACACAGGCGTAACCAACATCACCATCAGCCACTGAGCCATCGGTGTAAACAACTTCAGAGCCCCGGAACACAAGAACTGAGAGGAAGTGACAGCAGGGAGCAGCGGTGCTAACGGAGTCCTTAGGGCCATGCAAGAGGTCCAGACGAAGCTGCGACCGAGGGGTACACTATGGAGCTGTACGTGGATGGACCTCAAGTAGAGGTGGTAAAGGGAAGGACTCCAGTTCAGAGAGAACGGATCGAACGTTAACCGCAATCGTGAGCCCTGACCTGGGCAGCCAATGCGGGAGATGAACTGCAGCGGGTGGGAAAAGGAGACGGTAACTCGGATGCTCATGAAACCTACGAATGTGTGCGACGTAACTGGCGAGCAGTTGAGCACGTCGGATGCACGATGGAGGGACTCCGACCTCGAAGCGTGTCGTAGGCTGTGCTCCAAAAATTAACAGACAGAAGTGATGACACTTTCTGCAGGACCTGAGCATCATTTTGCAGGACAATGCTCAAGCACGTATAATGCAACCTGTTACTGATTTGTTTGACTGATGGGCCTGCTGTTTGCTATACCACCTACTGCACTCCCCTGATTTAGCCCTCGTGAGTTCAACTCAATTTCTAAACTGAAGGAAACAGTTCACGGCATTCGCTTCTAGAAAGTAGTCGGGCAATAGACCGCGCCGCTCGAACTGCCAAGACAAGTGGCACTGTTGCGAGTATCTTACGACTTCCACATCGGTGGCAACGGGTTTATATACAATGCTGGTGTCTACTTTGAATGTCAGTATGCACATAAAATCTGCCGCTTGCGGCGTGGTGGGTTGCTCGTTCACTACTCATTTAGATATCTGTCCACCTACCTCAATACGTTTCAGGTTGTCTGCCCCGGCACTTTGCGATGAGCGGACAAAAGCAGCGTTGATGAATACGCGAATGAGTACCCAACCACGCAAAGGCCACGTAGCTCCAATCCATGGGCATTAGCTGAAAGTTAGTTAAACTATCGAGTGTTCGGGATTCTTGCATCACTCGTCTGAAAAAAATGTTTAAAATTTCCTTCAGTTCGTTTATTCTGTTTAAAAGAAGGAAAATTACTACCAAGACCGTATTTAATATCAGGTCACTAATTAGGCAATGTTACTGACTGGCATGTAACAAGGTTACACCCAAAAGCAGCCAGAACATATTTAGTCCGACACGATATTTTAAACGTCCGAAATACTCATTGACGCACGACTACTTGCGAGTTAACACGTTCACATTCAGTCGTTGAGTAGTCTCCCTGTACAGGAGTGCCCGCCCTAATGTCTCAATTTGTACGACACACGCCACGCAGAGTTTATGTACGACTTGAAATGTCCACATGTGAAATCTCCTAAAATAAATCACTCACAAAGCACAAACTTTCAAAAGAACACTGTAGTCAGTTTTCATCAATTACACGAGAGCCCATCAAACGCGCATATTTCTTCATTTTGGTATAAATTTGAGAAGCGCGATTTAACGTAGGTGTTTACCAGAAGACGGCTCCGGAGCGACTACCTCGACTCGCAGATCTGAGCCACAAATGCCTACTCAAACGCGCAGGAAATGCTGGATTGCTGTGGGTTAGTATGCTGAGCAGCCAATCACATCATCTCGCTGTATTTCTAAGGTCAGCCAATCAGATTATCACACGTAATTTAGATCAGAAATCTCGTAATTCCGAAACTAGATAAAATTTAATGGAAACAAAATACGATTCCTTTCCACAAATAAATTACTAATGGGCTTGATACTCAGCGCCCCTTGTGGCTGCTTTTTACCAAATCAATCTGACAAACGTCAGAAATTCTCCTATTACACAATATCTCACGCTTACATTTACACTGTTTTAATAAAATCCTACATTCTCACTCTACGGATGTCCTCCATTCACTCTCTTCGAAACAACCTAAACACAATGAAATTTTCGAATGTACTGTTCTGGAAACTGAAGAAAATTCCATAACATTGGAATAAATATACACCTATCTTCGTGGCTGTAGTTTTAATTTATACTATAGTTGAATACATTACAGTACCTAACTCTGTTTCACAGTGCCAGCACGGTTGTGTGTTTTAGGTAAAAATTTATATCTCCGAAAGGAGTGACGTTATTGATTTGAAATTTTAACAGTATGGTTGTGCTATCCACAAAATTCGGTATACTATGAAAAAGATCGAACAATATTTAACAGTAATTCTTCAGATTGACAGAGAGTGTGTGACGCACTGCACGCAGTGCTAATCAAGTACACAACTCGCTGGGCCCAGCAGCCAGCGTGAGAAGCTCCTCTGCTTTCCTCCCGGCTCCACAGCGAGCTACACTTCCAGTGCAAGGTGACAGCTCGTAATAATTTCCTACGTTACACGCTGTCTCGTCATTTTCTTTTTGTTTGTAAGTAACGGCGGGCGACACCTCCCCTCGCCACACAAAACAACCCCTAGCTGGGTACAGAATCTGTTCAGTACAGCTCAATAGAGTACTAGATTAATATTCCGCTGTACACAAGCCTAGTTTTTACGTTTACAACAGGTAACTTTTATCCGCTTTTGAAAAAACTTTTGAGTGGTGTTCTAAAGGAATTTGTATTTAATCAAGGCAATCAGTAATAACTTTGACTTCTAACCAAGCCACGAACGTGAGCGGAGGACACAAGTACACTTCCCCGTTTTATCGCTGGCGACCTTTCTCGTAGTTTTCACGACTGCTTACAACCTGCAACATAGCAGTATTTTAGACTCCGAAAAAACTAGTTTTAGCTCACCTCATGGCTGTCCCTCTGAAATCGAGCTGCCTTTCTACGAAGACATGGTCGCCAGCTTTGAAGGAGCAATTGAATTTAAATGTTTCTGAAGGAAATTTCAATTTGATTTGAACTGAATAGTGTTCAAGTCCAAAGGACCTATACAGAAGAGGGGACAATGCTGCTAAATAAGGTAGGCAGTAACGTGTATCACTTTAAAAAGCAAGAGTCTCAGACCTTTAGAGGTTACTGATTCTACTTTTCGAGGGAAATCAAGAAAGTGCAGTGTGACCGTTGTTTGCAATTAAAATAACGTCAGCTCTGATGGAAAAAGTTATTTTTTACTAAATGTTTAGGATATACGACTGATAACCATTGCCGTAACAGGTAGATTAAGGAAAGGCAAACCTACGTTTCTAGCATTTGCAGACTTAGAGAAAGCTTTTGAGAATATTGACTGGAATACTCTTAAATTCTGACGGTAGCAGAGCTTAAATACGATGAGCGAAAGGCTATTTACAATTTGTACAGAAACCAGATGGCAGTTATAAAAGTCGAGGGACATCAAAGGGAGGCAGTGGATGGGAAGGGGCTGAGACGAGGTTGTAGAAAATCCCCGATGTAATTCAATCTGTACATTGAGCAAGCACTACAGGAAAAAAAAAATTGTAGTAGCAGTTAAAATCCATTGAGAAGAAATACAAACTCTGAGGTTCGCCGATGACATTGTACCTCTGTCAGAGACAGCAAAGGACTTGGAAGAGCAGTTGAACGGAATGGACAGTGTCTTGAAAGGAGGATATAAGATGAACATCAACAAAAGCAAAACGAGGATAATTGAGTGTAGTCGAATTAAGTCGGGTGACGCTGAGGGAATTAGATTAGGAAATGAGACACTTAAAGTAGTAAAGTAGTTTTGCTATTTGGGGAGCAAAATAACTGATGAATAACTGATGATGGTCGAAGTAGAGAGGATATAAAATGTAGACTGGCAATGGCAAGGAAAGCGTTTCTGAAGAGAAATTTGTTAACATTGAGCATAGATTTAAGTGTCAGGAAGTCTTTTCTGAAAGTATTTGTATGGAGTGTAGCCATGTATGGAAATGAAACATGGACGATAAATAGTTTGGACAAGAAGAGAATAGAAGCTTTCGAAATGTGGTGCTACAGAAGAATGCTGAAGATTAGATGGGTAGATCACTTAACTAATGAGGAGGTATTTAATAAAATTGGGGAGAAGAGGAGTTTGTGGCACAACTTGACTAGAAGAAGTGATCGGTTGGTAGGACGGACTGAGGCATCGAGGGATCACCAATTTAGTACTGGGGTGGAGAAGTGGGAGGTAAAAATCAGAAGGGGAGACCAAGAGATGAATACGGTAAGCAGATTCAGAAGGGTGTAGGTTGCAGTTGATACTCGGAGATGAGGTTTTCACAGGATAGAGTAGCATAGAGAGCTGCATCAAACCAGTCACAGGACTGAAGACAACACCGAAGTGAAGGACCAAATACACCAACTGATGCTAATTCTGCGTTTGAGAATTGTAAATTTGTGTACTAATATATCAAAGAAACAATGTTATAAAGCAAAATTCGTAACGAAAAAACTAACAGGAGAAATACGCGAAGTTGTTAAAGCTGCTTGGATTTAGGTTTTAGGTTTCAGCTTTTTACGTTCATGATATATTTTGTAAACAGAAGGACGTTCTAGCTATATGAAATTATATTATATATTACGGGGTTGTTAACCGAAATTATTGCGACGGAGTTCGAAAACTATTTCTTCGTTAATTACTCCCGTATCGCAAATCGAGTCACGAAAATATCGATGATTCCATGACACTAAAATGGAAACAATACATAAAACTCAGCAGCAAAATTCAACCAACAACCGAAAATTAGCTTCACAGGTCGAACGTTGAAGCCAAAGAATGTGTATAGCAAACAAAAGTTGTTAAATTTAATCGTAGGGTACCATAATTTTCACGTTTGCAGCGTCTTAACTGCTCTACTTCATAAAAAATAATAAACTGAGGAAATTGGTATGTCTCGAACGAGTACTTCATATATTGTGCATAACTATCGTAAATGAACTACAAATTCAAAGCGCATACAGTCCATACTGTGATATTCTCTATCTTTGGCTTCATTAAAACAGCAAATACTTAACACTTTCAGCCAGAAGGCAAATGCTTGTTTATAGAGAATGATTACTTTATAATAAGGCGTCGCATAGGGATGGTGGAATTTCCTAAATAATGCAATTCGTCGTCTTTTGGCGGCAACATAAACAGAATAATACGGATAGATATGCGAGCCTTCACTGTTTTGTTTGCTGGATAACAAATGAAGCCCTGAGCGCTAAAGACGTGTACTGTATTTCTTAAGTAAGACGGACGCAGATTTGTGGCGGTCAGATTAATTTTTTACTAAATAAACAAAAACGTGTTCCGTCTATGTTTGAGTGGAGTGTGAAAAGAAGAACTGTTATAACTTACCGTGACGACGCACGAGCGACTCAAGAGGACAATGGCTATCTATATAAAAGAGCGCTCAATGGACAGGAAACGGACATAAAAATCTACCGTCATTGTAGTACTAAGCTTCAGGTACGATATACGTTTTAGTTATAATAAATATTTGTTCTGGAAATATTGGATCATTTAGCAGTGCTCAGTATTATTTTCATTTTAATTATGCATTTTACTAAGATTACAGATACCAAGATCAGCAGTCCAATGTGCGTGTTACATTGACAAAAAAAAACTGTTTTATCGTCTTCTTGCATCAGCTTTAATATTGAATTTCCCTTTTGTGCGATGTTACAGTTGTTTTTGCGCCCTTAAGAACTTTCTGGTCCGTTAGGAAATTGTTTTGTCATAAGAATAACTTCATGACCGGGTATGATCGTATCTACGATCATGAAGTAATTAGAAAGACGATAATGCAATTTCTTAGTCAATAGCACGCTAGCTGTGACTGATTCAAGTCACACGAAACTGCAAGTAAGGACTATTCACTTTTCATAATGCAATATTTTATGACAATGGTCAATCCATGATTCTTACGCCAATTGTGATTGATAAAAAGGTAAGCGAAATCTCAAATTCCAACTTTTCCATTGAATAACAACATCACTTTTATTTTGTTACATCACACTTGGCGCCCGAACACGGACCTGACCAAAAATTAGTTCAAATATTTGGAAAATTTTCTATGTGCTTGTGTTAATAAATGTTCTGTCGTTTCATGTACACATCATTCCTCTGAGAGAAAGACGGAAAATATGCTGGTTGATAACGCAGTTTAATTACTGAGAGGAAGGAAAAGAAAAGAGACGCGAATTTGCTGAGACAACATAGCGATATTCAAGCCATCAAAAAGTAAGTCAGAATTTTGCATACGCAGTGTAGTGCTTCAGTAGCAACGTTGCTTTTCCAAGTTGATCCATATCCTTCCCGCTATAGAAAATCTGCTTTATTTTATCTTTCAAAGTAAAATTCTTCGTAGTCTGATATTGGACATTTTTTCATTGTTAGAATAGCTGTATTACATTTACAACATGGTGGATATTGTGTGCAATTTGCAGTGAAGAGCATCTTCATTCATTTGTCTGAGACGTTTAGGTTCCATCTTGTCTTCTCGCCAGATAGAATTTCATTTGTTGCTCACGCGACAGCGGTGCTCTTAGCGGACTCACACGTCACTGACAAACGACGAAAGCCTTGCGTAGCACGTGACTTGGTTACAAAAATGGCATATAGTAAACAGAGACAGGTGACAACAGGAGGCGGGAGTGAAGACGTTAACAGTATTCCATACCCTTTACGATCGCGAACGGTAGGTTCCCGTGTGGAAATTGAACTATGTCTGTAACAGGGGAAAGTGACACTAAAGTCCAAACTCTTCCCGCTCCAGCAACAAATGACTTCGGTGCGTTAATGAAAATGCTGAAACAACAGTTTGACGCAGTAAATGACACTATAAAAACACAAAATGAGACTGAACGCCCTATTAGATGCTGTAAGCGAATCAGTAAAAACACAGCTAGGCACAATCAAAACAGATCTGCATAAAGAAATTACGGCTGAATTAAATACCCAGTTGGGTGAAGTGCAAACTAAGATCAGCGATCAAATTCAGAAAATGCAGAATCAGGTGAAAAGTGAAATATCTGAAGTATCTGGAACATTAAACACAAAAATTCAGGCAGCTACCAAAGAAATAAACTCAGCTAGAAATGCGGTATCTGACATTGAAGGTGTAGTAGAGGATCTGTCGAGGCAGATAGACTCAATCAATATCGAAGAACAGGTTAAGAGCACCGTGAAAGCACACGCGGAGCCATTGTTGGAACACTACGGTGAATGGATAAAGGGTAAAGATATATTTATCGAAAAGAAGGTCAGGGAGGAGCTTAGGGAGACTGTCAAGGATGTAACATACGAAATCTTAGCTGCTCCTGGTAAGTCGGGAGACACAGTGGTTTCTGAATTGGGACAGATTCGGAGGACACTTACACGGGATCTTCCAGAATGGAAGCAGCAAGTAGTGGACGAAGTCAGAATGCTGAGAAACTGGGTAGAAAATCAGCACACGCATACGCAAACTATAGGGAACAACTCTATAGACGGTGCCGAATGCCAGTCAACTTCGATAGTTCACCGCCTGATTACATGCAAAACAACAGTCCTGTTGAGCCTCTAGTGGGGGAAATAAACGATCCGCCCACAATTGGGAGTTTAATGCAAGAGGAAAGTGTGATTAAGCATCGCACTTTTCCTGTTTTTCATCCGTAGAAACGAGAAATACATCCGATCGTGTTCCTAAAGAATTTTTCCAGCATATTTCCCAGGAGCTGGACAGGCAGACAGACAGCGTATTCAGTACGTCACTGGATTTATTTCCGGTGATGCAGCATTATGGGGAACGGAAATGGTAGACACGTGTAGGAAATGTAAAGAGTTTGAGAAAATGTTCTTGGCAAAATTTTGGAGTAATGGGGTACAGCAGAATTAAGGTTCAAATGGTTCAAATGGCTCTGAGCACTATGGGACAAGATCTGTGGTCATCAGTCCCATAGAACTTAGAACTACTTAAACCTAACTAACCTAAGGACATCACACACATCCATACCCGAGGCAGGATTCGAACCTGCGACCGTAGCAGTCGAGAGATTAAGGAAGGAGGTGTATTGTGTGGAAATTTTCAATAAGGAGCATGGAAGTCTCCGGCGATACTGTAACAAGTAGCTGGCAAAAATTAAATTCTGGGATTCCAAGGACGTAATTATGGTTCTCAAAAGCAAACTCCCTGTGTCTATCAGAGAGACACTAGTAAATGTGCCCGAAGAAGACACGGGTGCATTCCTTTCTGTGCTGGATTCCTTAGATTTAATTAGCGAGGATGTGCGTTCCAAGATTGGCAGCGTCAGATTCTTCCCTGGCAGCCAGCAGAATGGATCGCACGCGGACAACAATGCGCCGAAGGAGAGTGTGCGCTACTGCGATCGCCGGCACCAACCAGCCAGCCGTAATGAAAACACAAACAGCAATAACTGTAAACGGAAGCACAAAACCAATTACAGTAATCAGCAGAGATAGCACCCAATTTATAACCACCAGGTACAGCATCAGTACGGAAACCGACCCTTTAATTCTGCCCCCTCCTTTGGGCGGCAACAAACAGAAGAATACGGATAGACATGCGAGCCTTCACTATTTTGTTCGCTGGAGAACAAATGAAGCCCTGAGCGCTAAAGACGTGTACTGTATTTCTTAAGTAAGACGGACGCAGATTTGTGGCGGTCTGATCTAACTTTTTACTAAATAAATAAAAACGTGTTCCGTCTACGTTTGAGTGGAGTGTGAAAAGAAGAACTGTTATAACTTACAGTGACGACGCACGAGCGACTCAAGAGGACAATGGCTATCTATATAAAAGAGCGCTCAATGGACAGGAAACGGACATAAAAATCTACCGTCATTGTAGTACTAAGCTTCAGGTACGATATATGTTTTAGTTATAATAAATATTTGTTCTGGAAATATTGGATCATTTAGCAGTGCTCAGTATTATTTTCATTTTAATTATGCATTTTACTAAGATTACAGATACCAAGATCAGCAGTCCAATGTGCGTGTTACATTGACAAAAAAAACTGTTTTATCGTCTTCTTGCATCAGCTTTAATATTGAATTTCCCTTTTGTGCGATGTTACAGTTGTTTTTGCGCCCTTAAGAACTTTTTGGTCCCTTAGGAAATTGTTTTGTCATAACAATAACTTCACGACCGGGTATGATCGTATCTACGATCATGAAGTAATTAGAAAGACGATAATGCAATTTCTTAATCAATAGCACGCTAGCTGTGACTGCTTCAAGCCGCATGAAACTGCAAGTAAGGACTATTCACATTTCATAATGCAATATTTTATGACAATGGTCAATCCATGATTCTTACGCCAATTGTGATTGATAAAAAGGTAAGTGAAATCTCAAATTCCCACTTTTCCATTGAATAACAACATCACTTTTATTTTGTTACATCACAATACGTCTTAGAAAATTGTATATGACAGAAAATATGTAGAAAACCAACGTGTTCGGACAACATAAGCAGGCATTCCTGCCACTCTATACAGCATAAACAGACTATTGTGATAGCATGATTGATAAGTTTTTTTAAAAGTGCCCCTAAACTCGAAAATCAGTGTGAATTGAACATCCTCAAAATAATGCTAGTGGCAAATGGGCTTTGCAGTCAGTGAATTAACGGTAATGCGAGAAATAAAAGTAAAATGCAACGGCGTCCGAGAAACGAAACAGCAGACACCGAGGACGGTAAGTGTAAGAGGTTTACAATTCGGAGACGTATCACGAAAGTATTAAGATGTTAAGGCAGAGAGTCAGGCATTTTATGCACAGGGTTTCATTGAAAGCAGACGACGTAAGAGGAACGTCAGCAGAGCGGGAGCACATGTACATAAAACGTGTAGCAGAGTGCACGGTAAGTTGCACAAAGCAGAGGCAGGGCGCAATTTCCATCTTCTAAAAAACGTGGGGACAAATAGTAAAACTGCGTCCTGAACACCCATAAACCGTGCGATGCTTAGACGTAGGACGGCACGCGCAAATAACGGTTACACCGGAGACTCATTTGCTTAACCACCAGATTACTAAACCCTCGCAAAATTATACGATTGCAGTAGCCTACGATACTGGACATCTTGCACTTAATTTGGCATGTAAGATACGGACGGACGTCTAATAATGGTACTTAACTAATACGTAACCTATAAATTACTACTTCCTTTGAATAAAATGTGGTTTAGTAGCAAAGTAACACTTTCCTGCCTTTAGACTTCTATGGTTAATCTAATGGAGGAACTTTAAATTTTCACGCGTTACTTGAATGAGTGAGATTATCTGCTCAATGAACAAAACCTTTTGCTGATGCACAGCTTTTTAACTTTTACTGAGTGAGATCACACACACATAGCGCCACGCCGCTGTCGCCGCCCACCAGAGCACTGTCTGCCCGACACAGGGAAAACAACGGCCCACCACAACGCCCTCTGCTGGAACACTCGCAAAAGAACAACACCAAGGACTGCATCACACTATCATATCCCTCTGTCAAATGCCGTTTATAAAAAAGTTTTATAAAAGCATTACAGTATACTGAGATAGTTTTACATCTTTTATAAAAGTTAGAGCGTGATAATAGCTTTTGTATCAGTTTCCTCGAAGAAATTCGACAGTCTGTTACGGATCTACTACGCAATTGCGAGATTCCCTTCCATAATAGCTTCAGCTTCCGACACTCACAATAATGTTATTTCATTTCGTCACCATTGTAACTATATTTTACCCTTGTATTTTCCTTTCGGCATTTAGAGTTCTTATCAGAGTTGTTATCTCACTAGGGGTAAGATAGATACAGCCTACAGGAAAATTAAAGAGACCTTTGGAGAAAAGAGAACCACTTGTATGAATATCAAGAGCTCAGATGGAAACCCAGTGCTAAGCAAAGAGGCGAAAGCAGAAAGATGGAGGGAGTATATAGAGGGTCTATACAAGGGCGATGTACTTGAGGACAATATTATGGAAATGGAAGAAGATGTAGATGAAGATGAAATGGGAGATACGATACTGCGTGAAGA
Organism: Schistocerca piceifrons; assembly: GCF_021461385.2. Taxonomy (NCBI): domain Eukaryota; kingdom Metazoa; phylum Arthropoda; class Insecta; order Orthoptera; family Acrididae; genus Schistocerca; species Schistocerca piceifrons. The sequence goes on from NC_060146.1 coordinate 224,360,328, forward strand.
GTTTGACAGAGCACTAAAACACCTGAGTCGAAACAAGGCCCCGGGAGTAGACAACATTCCATTAGAACTACTGACAGCCTTGGGAGAGCCAGTCCTAACAAAACTCTACCATCTGGTGAGCAAGATGTACGAGACAGGCGAAATACCCTCAGACTTCAAGAAGAATATAATAATTTCAATCCCAAAGAAAGCAAGTGTTGACAGATGTGAAAATTACCGAACTATCAGTTTAATAAGTCACGGCTGCAAAATACTAACGCGAATTCTTTACAGACGAACGGAAAAACTGGTAGAAGCCGACCTCGGGGAAGATCAGTTTGGATTCCGTAGAAATGTTGGAACACGTGAGGCAATACTGACCCTACGACTTATCTTAGAAGAAAGATTAAGGAAAGGCAAACCTACATTTCTAGCATTTGTAGACGTAGAGAAAGCTTTTGACAATATTGACTGGATTACTCTCTTTCAAATTCTATAGGTGGCAGGGGTAAAATACAGGGAGCGAAAGGCTATTTACAATTTGTACAGAAACCAGATGGCAGTTATAAGAGTCGAGGGGCATGAAAGGGAAGCACTGGTTGGGAAGGGAGTGAGACAGACTTGTAGTCTCTCCCCGATGTTATTGAATCTGTATATTGAGCAAGCAGTAAAGGAAACAAAAGAAAAATTCGGAGTAGGTATTAAAATCCATGGAGAAGGAATAAAAACTTTGAGGGTCGCAAAGGACTTGCAAGAGCAGTTCAACGGAATGGACTGTGTCTTGAAAAGAGGATATAAGATGAATATCAACAAAAGCAAAACGAGGATAATGGAATGTAGTCGAATTAAGTCGGGTGATGCTGAGGGAATTAGATTAGGAAATGAGACACTTAAAGTAGTAAAGGAGTTTTGCTATTTTGGGAGCAAAATAACTGATGATGGTCGAAGTAGAGAGGATATAAAATGTAGACTGTCAATGGCAAGGAAAGCGTTTCTGAAGAAGAGAAATTTGTTAACATCGAGTATAAATTTAAGTGTCAGGAAGTCGTTTTTGAAAGTATTTGTATGGAGTGTAGCCATGTATGGAAGTGAAACATGGACAATAAATAGTTTGGACAAGAAGAGAATAGAAGCTTTCGAAATGTGGTGCTACAGAAGAATGTTGAAGATTAGGTGGGTAGATCATATAACTAATGAGGAGGTATTGAATAGGATTGGGGAGAAGAGAAGTTTGTGGCACAACTTGACTAGAAGAAGGGATCGGTTGGTAGGACATGTCCTGAGGGATCAAGGGATCACCAATTTAGTATTGGAGGGCAGCGTGGAGGGTAAAAATCGTAGAGGGAGACGAAGAGATGAATACGCTAAGCAGATTCAGAAGGGTGTAGGTTCCAGTAGGTACTGGGAGATGAAGAAGCTTGCACGGGATAGATTAGCATGGAGAGCTGCATCAAACCAGTCTCAGGACTGAAGACCACAACCACAACAACAACAACAACAACATCAGAGTTGTGCAGATTTTATCGAGTCTTTTAGCGATTGGCTTGTATTCGGCTTGAATTCTAATATCAGCTTGTCTGGTGTCTGCCCTCTGTGGTAAGGGGGAGAGCGAAAATCGTAAGTTTTAGTTTTAGGTTTACCGCAGTCCCGTTTAGCTCGCTTTTAGTGGTCCGAGTACACAGAACAGATTCGCACATATGTGAGTGTCCCGAAAACTGTTTAGTGTAACTCACGGAGAGTATCCATCAGGATAAGAGTCTCGTGTGGTGTGCCGGTGTGACGCAGGAAAGTGTGATGGGACTGCCTTTTTTTCTCTCTCTGTATTCCTAAAGAACTGACGGATACGGTGACCAGCAGAGTGGGACTGTTGCCCGACGAGGCTGTGGTGTACGGAAAAGAGTCGTGGTTGAGTGACTGTAGGAGCAAACAGGATGGCCTGGATTTTGCATTTGGTGTGATGAGTTGCACTTCGGTCTAGGTGTAGAAAAATTTCAGTTAATGGGGCTGACTAGGAAAAATACTGGTTTATTGTTCAAATACAATATTAGTGCTTTCATAGTCACGTGACTTAAATATCTGGTCATAATGTTGGAGAGCGATGTGAAATGGAATGAGCACTTGCGGTCGGTAGAAACACAGGCTAATGCTCGGCTTCGGTCTGTCGGACGAAGTCAGAAACCGACTAGCTCATCCGTGAAGTACACAGTGTAACACTGAGGAGACAGAAATCACGGGACAGCTCCTGGTACCGTGCCGGGCCTTCTTTTGTCCAGCGTGGTGAAGCGGCACGGAGCCAGCAAGCCGTTGGAAGTCCCCTGCAGAAATACCGAGCCGTGCTGTTCATAAGAGCGGAAGTGTTGCCGGTACAGGATGTTTCGCACGAACTGGCCTCTCGATGTCCCGTAAATGTTTGACGGGATTCACGTCGGGCGATCTGGATGGCCAAATCATTCTCCTGAATTGTCCAGAACTTTCTTCAAACCAATTGCGAACGGTTGTGGCTTAGTGACCCGACGTCGTTGCGTGGGAACACGAAGTCAATGAATGGCTGCAAGTCGTCTCAGAGTAGCCGAACATATACACCGCCAGTCGACGATCGGTTCATTTCGATCAGAGGACGCAGTCCATTCCGTGGGAGAAGAGCCCGCATCATTATGGAGCCACCATCTTGCACACTGCCTTGTCGGCGACTTTGGTCCACGACTCCGTGCGACCTCCGCCGCACTCGAACCCTGCCAACAACTCTCACCGCCTGCAATCGGGCCTCACGTGGCTGGGCCACGGTTTGCCAGTCTCGGGCCCAGCCAAACTGGTCACGAGCCCAGGAGCAGCACTGCAGACGACGTCGTGCTGTTAGCAAAGGCACCTGCTACCGTGGCCCTTCAACGGCAAATTTCGCTGCACTGTCCAAACGGATACGGTCGCCGTACGTCCCACACTGATGTTTGTGGTTATTTCACGCAGCTTTGCTTGTCTGTCAATACTGACAACTCTACGCAGACGCTGCTGCTCCCGGTCGTTAAGTGAAGGTCGTCGGCCACTGTGTTGTCCGTGGTGGTAATGCCTTAAGTCTGGTATTCTCGGCACACTCTCGACACTTTGGATCTCGGAATATTGAATTCCCTAACGATTTCCAAAATGGAACGTCCCGTGCATCTAGTGCCAACTACCATTCCGCGCTCACAGTCTCTTAATCCCCGTCGTATTGTCACAGTCCCTTAGGAAACCTTTTCACGTGAATCACCCGATTACAAATCGTAGCTCCGCCAGTGCACTGCTCTCTCACACCTCGTCTACGCGATTCTACCACCATCTGTATATGTGTACATCGCTGTCCCGTAATTTTGTCACCTCAACGTGGTAGAATACCAGTAGGTCCGACTCTTGAGTACTGCTCGAGTCTTTGGGACGCTCATCAGGCTGAATGGAGGGCAGGCATCAAAGCAGGTCAGAGGTTCGCTGTTAGATTTGTCACCGGTAGATGCTATCGATGCGAGAGTATTACGACGATGCTTGGTAAACTCAAACGGGAACGCCTGGACGGAAGGCACGATCTTTTCCCAAAACACTCTTGAGAATACTTAGAGATTTGGCGCTTTAAGTTGACCGTCAACATACACTTCCCGTAAGAACTACAAAGACAAGATAACGGAAATTAGTCCTCGTGCGGAAGCGTATATATAGTGGTTTTCCCTCCTCGTTCCATTTGTGGCTGGAACAGGAAATGGCAGTGACTGACAGTGGTACAAAGTACTCTCCGTGTTTGTAGCTTGCCTAGTACATATATATATATATATATATATATATATATATATATATATATATATATATATATATACGAGGGCCGTTCAGAAAGTAACCTCCGGTTGATTTAAAAAAATACACCAAGTTAAATAAAAATATTTTAATATATACATCTTACAACTACATCTTTGCACTATTTTTCTACATAGTCTCCATAGCGATTGAGGCACTTATCGTATCTCTTCACAAGCTTTGAAATTCCTTCTGCATAAAAATCACCCGCTTGTGCCTGGAGCCAGCCTGTGACCGCATCTTTGAGCTCTTCGTCGTCATCAAACCGCTGTGACCCGAGCCATTTCTTCAAATGCATGAAGAGGTGATAATCACTTGGCGCCAGGTCTGGGCTGTAAGGTGGATGGTTGATAACGTCCCACTTGAAGGACTCAAGAAGGGCCGTTGTTCTGCGAGCAGAGTGAGGACGGGCGTTATCGTGCATAAAAACGATACCGGAAGTCAGCATACCACGGCGTTTGTTCTGTATAGCCCGTCGTAACTTTTTTATTGTTTCACAGTACACGTCTTGATTAATGGTCGTACCACGTTCCATGAATTCAACCAACAACACCCCTTTGGCATCCCAAAACACCGTTGCCATCAGTTTTCTGGCAGAAAAATCTTGCGAGGCTTTTCTTGGTTTGGTAGGCGAATTTGAATGTGCCCACATCTTTAATTGTTCTTTTGTCTCAGGGTTCACGTACTTAATCCAGGTTTCGTCACCGGTCACGATTCTGTTTAACAATGGTTCTCCTTCGTCCTCATAACGTGACAGAAAGTCTAATGCAGAGGCCATTCTTTGAGTTTTGTGGTGGTCGGTAAGAATTTTGGGCACCCATCGTGCACAGAACTTACGGTAACCCAATCTTGCTGTCACTATCTCGTACAAGAGAGTCTTAGAAATCTGTGGAAAACCAGTAGACAACTCCGACATTGAGAAACGTCGATTTTCACGAACTTTTGCATCAACTGTCTGAACGAGTTCGTCAGTCACCAATGATGGTCTACCACTCCTCTCTTCATCATGAACGTTTTCTCGTCCACTTTTAAATAAACGTACCCATTCACGGACAACTCCTTCACTCATAACTCTTGGTCCGTACACGGCACAAAGCTCACGATGAATAGCTGCTGCAGAATATCCTTTGGCTGTAAAAAACCTTATGACAGCACGCACTTTGTGGTGTCACTGCCAGACACCACACTTGCTAGGTGGTAGCTTAAATCGGCCGCGGTCCATTTAGTACATGTCGGACCCGCGTGTCGCCACTGAGATCGCAGACCTAGCGCCACCACCAAGGCAGGTCTCGTGATACGAGAGAGCAATCGCCCCAGTTGTACGAGAACCTAGCTACCGCCCAGTTGTACGAAGCCTTTCTCTCTCATTAGCCGAGAGACAGAATAGCCATCAGCTAAGTTAATGGCAACGAACTAGCAAGGCGCCATTTGTATCAGTGCCTATAGCTTACGAGTATTCAAGAGAGATGTATTCCAAGGACTAATAAAAAGATAAGTAATAAGCATCTACATACTTTTCTTCTTATTCATTTATAAGTTCTCATGTTCCAGACTTCACGCCCGTCTGCTTTAGCCTTGCGTGCCCTATCGGCTACAGCGTTAGTCTAGCATTCCTTTTCAGCCATCTAAACTTCACGGTGTCGGCCCAGCTACCGACACAACACACTTCACATTTGGCGGGGTTTTCTATTGCAGCACACATTTCAAACTGCCACAAAAACTAAACTAGCGCAGGTACGACGTTCACTCGACCACGGCTTGATGCCGACTGACCTGTTGAGTGCGTGAACGCACAGATGGCGTCGCTACTCCCCCCACAACCCGCACTGTGACCAATCGGAGGTTACTTTCTGAACCGCCCTCGTATATATATATATATATATATATATATATATATATATGTGTGTGTGTGTGTGTGTGTGTGTGTGTGTGTGTGTGTGTGTGTGTGTGTGAGTGGGCGAGTGTAGAACCGATTATTATTTTTTTTTTTAACTTACTTTCACGATTGCTTTGAAATTTCCCCTTCGGCTGCAACATAACCCTGTTTACTTTCCTCGTTTTATGCAGTGTTTTTATCTCAACCTCTCTCACCAGCTTCCCTTTGTTACGGATAAGCTGCCCACTTGAGCAATCTTATCACTGTCGCCGTCTCATTTTCAGCTGTCTCTTATAATTACAAAAATCTGGTATGTTCCACATCTCCATCTGACAGCTACATCGATTTCAACCAAACTTCGTACACTCGGGGTGACAATCACGTATGTGCCACAGGACATGTATGTGACACAGGGCACGTTAATGTAAATTTTGTGTAGGCTACACATTAGTCAATAGATTTTATAGAAACATTGAGACGGTAGTGTACCCCAGAACACCTAGAGAAACCTCGACGTGTAAAAATATTTGAGAACTACCGACATTAGTATCGAATCGGTAGTTTTCCGGGTCGTCACATTTGTTGCTGACAGTTCGGACGACTTTTCACTCCTAGAGTTCGGGGTGGAAGTGGAGTGCAGCGACTATGATGTAGTGGCGTATCAGCAAATGTGTTAACGTCTGAAAGAATTTCTACCAAACGTGGCACACGTATCATTCGCTATCTGGAAAAAAATACTTTGAGAGAAGACACGCGTTGCACCCACCATGGCTGAAGGTGAGGATCGAGAGAAATGATGTAAAAGCGCAACTCAGGAAGGAATGGAGCACTTCCAACAAAATTTGGTACATTCACACTCATTACTTGTGGGATATAATACCCCTGCCATCCATAGCGGTGAGAGTGGGGACACGAAGGGCTGACGTGCGGGAACGTCCGTAAACGGCCTATTGGTGTTCCTTTTCCGTAATTAGTTGACTCGCAGTACTCTGAAAGAAGGAATCGCTGCCTGTCTCTTATTTACGTGACGCGTGAAACAGATCTGCAGAAAACAAATAATTTTCTTAGAGTGTTTCGGGGCCAGACAACATGCCACACGGCTGAATACCACAGGTAGTATTAAAGTCTTCTCTGGAGTCGCATAGTATAAAACAGTGAAGAATTGGACAACTGCGAGGGACAGTCTTTTTCTCGAAAACATCAATTGTTTTCTATTGTCAGTATGCTTCAAAGGAAACTGAAGACGATCGTCCAAAATTGGTAGAAACGAATAAAAGTGAAGCTATTGCGAACAAACTGAAAAGATCATCAACGATACCACCTACTTCAGGTTATGCTACGTATATGACATATGCGAAAGCGAACAAAGCCATGGGGGGAAAGCTAGTCACAAAAAAAAAAAGTGTAGAGTCCGACGTAATTTTTCTTTTCCTGCTGGACATTGAACTGCGCTGACAGGAAGAGATGCTTGATCGAATTTTTTTAAGAAATTCGATTAATAAGTAACGAGTTTCAAAATAATTAGATATGAGCGACATCAGTAATAAACGTAATCGACGGTTTAATCGTTATATTGCTAGAAAAAGAACGCAGAAGAAGAGTTACTCTGAAAGAAAAGAAAACACTCGGTAACCCGGATGTCTTTGCAAAGCTATGCTTTCACGTACCGTGCAGGGTGAAGAAAGCATCGTACCACATTGTTTCTACATTATTCTAAGAAATTTGCCATTCTTATTCTCTTCTGCTGGGTACTTAACATTTTCCTTATTCCCACTTCTGAACTTTTACGCCACTGTTGTGTGTTTAGTCTGCGGCGTTTGTGTGATGAAACAGCGATGCTTCCCTGAGGTCACATGGCCGGTGCTATCACTAGCTGGCAGAAGCAATCCGAGCAGGTGCCATATTGATTTAAGCGTTAGCAAAAGTAGCATCCCATATATGGTTGTTTCCCTATTTGCTATTTGCAAGCATCGTTTGGTTTACCGACGAAGTCCATTGTCATTTGGATGGGTTCACAGTAAGAAAATTTGGCGCATTTGCGGGACTGAGAACTCGCATTTCGCGATCGAGAAGTCTCTTCACCCTCAACGGGTAACTGTGTGGTCTGCAGTGTCCAGTCACCGAGTAGTCAGTGCGATATTCCTTGATGGCACAGTGACTACCGAACGGTACGTGAAGGTTTCGGGAGATGACTTGATCCCCACTATCCAAAGTGACCCTGACCTCGACAATATGTCGTTCATGCAAGACGGAGGTCGACGCCATCGAAGCAGGAGAGAGTTTGATATCCTGGAGGAGCACTTTGGGGACCTCATTCCGGCTCTGCGGTACCAAGAGGCCACTGGCATGGGCCTCGACTGGCCGCCATATTCTTCAGATCTGAACACATGTGACAAGCTGTAGAGCAATAACCCCAAAACAGTTGCTGTGCTGAGAGCAGGTACTTAGCTCATCGACAGCATCGATGTTCCGACACTTCAGCGGGGCGTGCAGAATTTCGCTACCCGTCTGCGCCACATCATCGCCAATGATGGCAGGCATATCGAACATGTAACATGAATCAGAATATCTGTAGTGACGTTGACGTGTTGAATAAAGTATGTGCACGCCGTAGTTTGAAACTAATTTACGTTTTCCTCCTATAGTTCAATAACTCTCACCCTGTATCCAGAATGAGATTTTCACTCTGCAGCGGAGTGTGCGCTGATATGAAACTTCCTGGCAGATTAAAACTGTGTGCCCGACCGAGACTCGAACTCAGGACCTTTGCCTTTCGCGGGCAAGTGCTCTACCATCTGAGCTACCGAAGCACGACTCACGCCCGGTCCTCACAGCTTCACTTCTGCCAGTATCTCGTCTCCTACCTTCCAAACTTTACAGAAGCTCTCCTGCGAACCTTGCAGAACTAGCACTCCTGAAAGAAAGGATATAGCGGAGACATGGCTTAGCCACAGCCTGGGGGATGTTTCCAGAACGAGATTTTCACTCTGCAGCGGAGTGTGCGCTGATATGAAACTTCCTGGCAGATAAAACTGTGTGCCCGACCGAGACTCGAACTCGTGACCTTTGCCTTTCGCGGGCAAGTGCTCTACCAACTGAGCTACCGAAGCACGACTCACGCCCGGTACTCACAGCCTTACTTCTGCCAGTATCTCGTCTCCTACCTTCCAAACTTTACAGAAGCTCTCCTGCGAAACTTGCAGAACTAGCACTCCTGAAAGAAAGGATATAGCGGAGACATGGCTTAGCCACAGCCTGGGGGATGTTTCCAGAATGAGATTTTCACTCTGCAGCGGAGTGTGCGCTGATATGAAACTTCCTGGCAGATTAAAACTGTGTGCCCGACCGAGACTCGAACTCGGGACCTTTGCCTTTCGCGGGCAAGTGCTCTACCAACTGAGCTACCGAAGCACGACTCACGCCCGGTACTCACAGCCTTACTTCTGCCAGTATCTCGTCTCCTACCTTCCAAACTTTACAGAAGCTCTCCTGCGAAACTTGCAGAACTAGCACTCCTGAAAGAAAGGATATAGCGGAGACATGGCTTAGCCACAGCCTGGGGGATGTTTCCAGAATGAGATTTTCACTCTGCAGCGGAGTGTGCGCTGATATGAAACTTCCTGGCAGATTAAAACTGTGTGCCCGACCGAGACTCGAACTCGGGACCTTTGCCTTTCGCGGGCAAGTGCTCTACCAACTGAGCTACCGAAGCACGACTCACACCCGGTACTCACAGCCTTACTTCTGCCAGTATCTCGTCTCCTACCTTCCAAACTTTACAGAAGCTCTCCTGCGAAACTTGCAGAACTAGCACTCCTGAAAGAAAGGATATAGCGGAGACATGGCTTAGCCACAGCCTGGGGGATGTTTCCAGAATGAGATTTTCACTCTGCAGCGGAGTGTGCGCTGATATGAAACTTCCTGGCAGATAAAACTGTGTGCCCGACCGAGACTCGAACTCGGGACCTTTGCCTTTCGCGGGCAAGTGCTCTACCAACTGAGCTACCGAAGCACGACTCACGCCCGGTACTCACAGCCTTACTTCTGCCAGTATCTCGTCTCCTACCTTCCAAACTTTACAGAAGCCCTCCTGCGAAACTTGCAGAACTAGCACTCCTGAAAGAAAGGATATAGCGGAGACATGGCTTAGCCACAGCCTGGGGGATGTTTCCAGAATGAGATTTTCACTCTGCAGCGGAGTGTGCGCTGATATGAAACTTCCTGGCAGATTAAAACTGTGTGCCCGACCGAGACTCGAACTCGGGACCTTTGCCTTTCGCGGGCAAGTGCTCTACCAACTGAGCTACCGAAGCACGACTCACGCCCGGTACTCACAGCCTTACTTCTGCCAGTATCTCGTCTCCTACCTTCCAAACTTTACAGAAGCTCTCCTGCGAAACTTGCAGAACTAGCACTCCTGAAAGAAAGGATATAGCGGAGACATGGCTTAGCCACAGCCTGGGGGATGTTTCCAGAATGAGATTTTTCACTCTCCAGCGGAGTGTGCGCTGATATGAAACTTCCTGGCAGATTAAAACTGTGTTTCCGACCGAGACTCGAACTCGGGACCTTTGCCTTTCAGGAGTGCTAGTTCTGCAAGGTTCGCAGGAGAGCTTCTGTAAAGTTTGGAAGGTAGGAGACGAGATACTGGCAGAAGTGAAGCTGTGAGGACCGGGCGTGAGTCGTGCTTCGGTAGCTCAGATGGTAGAGCACTTGCCCGCGAAAGGCAAAGGTCCCGAGTTTGAGTCTCGGTCGGGCTCACAGTTTTAATCTGCCAGGAAGTCTCACCCTGTGTGAGTTCTGCCCCGTTAACCACGAGTACCGGTGGACGAAACTGAACCAGTTGTCTGCCCTCATTTCCTGTGTCATGTTTGGCGCACGTCTGCTGCTTGCCCTTTATGTGTTGTGTAAGTTCAACGTATTTTCCGCGTTACTTGGTGGGACCTGCTCTGAGTCTGGGTTGCGGGCCTCGCTCGAGCCCCTCCCCGTGCTTTCGCCTATACTGTTTGATTTGTTTCTACTGTAAGTAATCGCTAACGCCTGACGATATGTTATAGAGGTCTTTCTTAATTTGCCGAGAAGTCACATATTCTGTTTCCTCGTGTCTTCTGGCGTTTTTTTCATACTTCATAACTATGGTTTAATTCAGTAGCCGGCCGATGTCCCCGTGCGGTTCTAGGCGCTTCGGTGTGGAACCGCGTGACCGCTACGGTCGCAGGTTCGAATCCTGCCTCGGGTATGGATGTGTGTGATGTCCTTAGGTTAGTTAAGTTTAATTTGTTCTACGTTCTAGGGGACTGATGACCTCAGAAGTTAAGTCGCATAGTCCTCAGAGCCATTTGAAACATACAGTAGGTAGCAATGGGCTAATTTTCCGAAGCTTATTAAGTTTAATGAATTTGTTCGGGTTTGATTTGAAAAGGAAATTATGTTTTACCATAGAACCTGCTATTGACACTTCCGTTTACTTACTAGAGGCTTTCGACTGATCATGGATTTTAATTGTTTAACTCTACCTCTGTAGCGAATAAGTATTGCTTATCCTATAATTTGGTCTCTGTAGTAACTAAATATGTTTAAAGATTATTTTCTTTATGTTCAATGCCTTACTTCTACTAGATCTTATGCCACTGCTAATATACGCACCTCATCTTAAATTGGGGAGCAGAAACATTGTACGTGTAATATCGTTTCTTTTTCACTACATACACGATTCTTATCTCCATTTACAAGATAGGCACTGAAACGTGTTAAATGTAGCGCAGAGTTGGCTAAGGTGCAGGAGAGGGCTCTGTTTCGACTGTTTGTTTGCTTACATCGCAGTCGTTGGATTTGTCAGCGAGCTCGTTAATGACCTGTCAGCATGTGTGGTCTCCACCTACACACAGGCTTCCCTCACTCACACAACATAACACAGTACTGCATAGGGAAGGTCGAGTAGTGTGGGCAAGTGTATAGTAGCGGATAGCAGTTGTTCCTGAACTCCTGTCGCATCGTGGCTGTGTAAACTGTGCGCCAGCACCTCCATTCACCCGATTCCTGATCGAAACTACTGTGCGTTTTGGGGTGTTAGAAGGTCATGTGCTCCTGGTGAGTTTTGCGGTGCAGAGATTTAGCTTTAGGGTGTTTCGTTCTCTTTGCTAGTAGGTAACATCACACATTTGTTGCATTTTGTGTTGTATTCAAGCCTAATACACACAATGAACTGTCTGATACCGACGGGAATGTATATTTGTAAGAGAAGTAGTCCATATAAAACTCATATAAAATTTATTGTTTCATGCGTAACTGTTAGTTTTACGTGATTAGGACGATTTTTCATGTTTTTTTTACATGAAAATACGTTAATTCTGTTGTCACTGGCTTACATAACATGTATCATCTCATTTGAATATCTTTGCCACAGATGTAAATAACTATCTCCATATGTAGTCTTGGTTTTCTCTCGCTCTTGGCGGGAAGCGTGTCTGTTATTTCAAGAAGCATATGTAGGAAGGTGTCTTATGGACCCTTTCGTGGGAAGAAGACATGGTTTTTGTGCACACGCATCAGTCAATTACAACTTTGTATCTCATGTGAGCCAATACAATAATGATGTAGAAGTTGTGTTATCACTGTGTTCGGTCATTTACTTTTGAAGAATATAACAAATGAGCAATCTCGTTTTGCTTTGTTGATAGTGAACCACTGAACTTTATACTTCCGGAAACAGTATAATTTTTTCGGTCAAGTAACTCCTACAGGAAATGTCGTACTCTCATACCCCTTAGAAGGGACTATGAAGCCAACTTCGAGAGAATCACCTAAGTACACTTTGGATAGTTTAATACTGCGTGCACGTCTTTTCAGTTTTATCCATTAGTGATCAACAGTAGTGAAAGAGGACTGTTACAGACTTCTCGGACAACTGGTATTGTTTGCTAACAGCGAGATGCCCCTCCTTCGCTTGGGTAGCTCTAAATATATGAGTGTACGGCTGGGCGACTAAACTTCCTGTGTTTCATGTCATATCATAATCGCTCGTTATATCACAGACAATATAATCTTGTTATATATGTCTTTATGGATGTCCGACCTAGTGCATGGACGAGGGACTTCAGGAAAGTACCACCACGGCTGTACCTTGAGCATGTCTTTATTGTCGCACACGGCTAGTTTCGGCGGCACAGTACCGCCATCCCCAGGCACCACCACTCCCAAGAGAGTATTCGATTTTCTTGGCGCGTATAACGTGGAGTCTTTCTTAGAAGCACACGTGGGCTAGCTTTCCTCAGGAGTCTCTACTCGACATCGTGCTGTCTCCAATATGTAGTACTACATTATGTTTATAGCTTCTCATGTACACTTTTTTCTCAGATAGCCAATGTATAATAAGCCACATACTACGAGGGACCCTAGTACAATTTTTAAAGAGAATGGCTTTATTGCCAACATATTAGTAAAGGACAAACAAAACATTCAACAAAATAAAATAACTACATGCATAAAGTAGGGAGGGAAGAAAAAATTGAGACACTTCGACATTCGTAAAACGTGAAAATCATGATTTTCTCATAAAAATAATTTCTAGTACACTGCTGAGAAGGGCTTCATACTCACAAAATATAGAATTTATTTTTTTCATTTTACCATCCAAGTATTTTTAATACATTATCTTCAAATTCAACAGCTAATTGTAGCCCCATGTCATTCAATTTTTTCCTTGAAACAGAGCCTACAGATTGTGTAATAGAAGCTCCATTTACAACACTCCCAACCCTTACTAAATTAGCAATACACCGATAACATAGGCCAATGAAAAAATTGTTTTGAAAAATTTTTTACTTTGATCACTGATCTTTTAGATTTTTTATGAGCCGTATGCAAATCTAGCCTTTTTTTCTATCACCCACACTTTTCGAGCAAAATGCTTTTTATTATATAGTATAAAAATCCTATGCTATACGATAAATGGGGAAATTAATGAAATGCTTTATTACAACATAAGCATGGTTTGTATTTACAGTAAGCTACTTAAAACAATGATATGTGTTAATAGAGATTTCACTTGTTAGCTGGAATCGGTATTCTCTTTCTCTTTTTTCTTTGAAGCTTCCTGTGTAGCTTGTTCTACGATGAGGCGTTTGCTGAACGTCTCGGTGAAGTGACAAACTGTAGTCTCCCATCATGTTGATGTTCCAGCGGCCTTGGTAGCGGTTTCCCATCACTTTAATGTCCTGGTGAACACGCTCTCCTTGCTCCTCACTAACACCTCGCATATTGTCCGGCAAGTACTCAAGGTGACTGTTCAAAAAGTGGACTTTCGGACTCTTTTAAACATCCTAAAGTTTTAAATTTCTTTAACATTGTAGCTATAATAGAAACATATTCTCGTCTTTTTCATGTCCTAAAAATTCTGTAACGACTTGCTTCAATGATACCCACGCTTCTTTCTCATTTAAGGTCATTGAGGATTCAGAGTTAACATCAAACATCAATTTTTTAATGTCTGGTCCGACAAAGAAGTATTCTTTTAGCTTAGCTTTTGAAAGTTGTGGAAAATTTTGGCAGAGATACTTAAAAAATGGTCCATCTTTAGGCAAAGCCTTTACAAACTGTTTCAAATTGCTCTGAGCACTATGGGACTTAACATCTATGGTCATCGGTCCCCTAGAACTTAGAACTACTTAAACCTAACTAACCTAAGGACATCACACCACACCCAGTCATCACGAGGCAGAGAAAATCCCTGACCCCGCCAGGAATCGAACCCGGGAACCCGTGCGTGGGAAGCGAGAACGCAAACTGTTTCATCGAGCCAAACTTTATATGTAGAGGTGGTAGCAGTACGTTTTTTGGATCTACAAGGTTTTTGCGTGGAATATTCTTCTCATCAGGTTTTGAAGACTCCCTCACAGGCCAGTTCTTTCTCCACCACTGTTGATCCCTAGCCCTACTGTCTCATTCACACAAGAAACAAGGAAATTTGGTAAAGCCACCTTACTGACCAAGGTGCATGCATGTTACTTTTAGATCGCCACATATCATCCAACCATGAGCAGAATAGCCTGTTTTATTTAGCACTATTTCTAGGTTTTCATAGGTTTCTTCCATATGTAAAGAATGTCTAACGTTATAGATACATACATGTTACCATTGTGTAATAAAACAGCCTTTAAACTAGTTTTGGATGAATCAATACCAAACTCATTCATTAGACTGGGAACGGCTGAGCAGTACACTAAATCACCTTGTTGAAGAAACTTGGAAAATTGCTGCTCTCTTTCTATACAGGTATATGCTGGTTCCAGTGAGTTCTTTTCTTTTAATCTAGAGCCAAGCAATTCAGCTTTTTCTTTCGTTAAGCCCAGATCCCTAACCAAATCGTTAAGCTCCATCTGAGTAAACAATTTGGGCCCTAGACTGTGTTACAATGGAACTCATCATCTGGTTCATCTAAATCGGATCGTACATCAGAACATACTTCTGTTGGAATAGAATTTAAATCATCTGGTGGTTCAGGAACCGGAAAATCTACACCATGTCCTACTGGTCGGATGGCGGACGGTACGTTACGGTAGCTTATTACCTTCTTGTTTTTCGAATTATTACCAGTAATGTCAACAATGCAAAAGTAGGAATCATCAGAATGATTTGTCTCCCTCCGTATCATAGGAGCAGCAAATCTAAAGGCTTTTTCCTCCTTTTTGGTCCATTTTCTCATACCTTCAACACACACATAACATACCTTATGCGGCGCCCAAGATTTATCGTGATCACCAAGTTTAGATCCAAAGTATGGCAGTTAACCTTTTTCACAAAGTCTGTAATGTTTCTTTGGTGTTTTTTAATCGCAAATTCACCACAAATATAACAAAAACTGTCAGCAGAGTTTTTACAACCATGATTAGACATTTTACCCGGCACATGTACAGGAAACGGAAAAGTGAGGTTAGGTTAACAGTAAACAAAACATCTCTTAGCACAAAAATAGGATTTACCTTTTTGCCAGCAAATGTTTTTCAGCAGTGCTTCCAACGTTATCCACATTCATTACACTTTTTAAATTATTTTAACTACATAAAAGCTGTAAATTCTTTAAAAAATCGCTTAATTTAATAAATTTGAAATGTGAAGAAATGGTGGGTGATACAATTTAAGTATCATATTTGGATTTACTACCCTAGAAAACATAAGAGTAAAGTATTTTCAGCCAAAAAGTTTTTCCATCGTTGGCCTGTGTAATGTTACCCCTGTGAAAGAATTTGAAAATGATGGTGGCTGTATTTCATGGATGAAGTATTGGACTGAATTTAGTTTCTCGAAAATTTACTATTGAAAGGAATCAATAGAAGAACAAATGGGATTCGAATCAAGATTTTGTTAGCTACAAGTAAACTACAATTACGTAAAAGAGAAAGGTCGCCAGACTAAGTAAGCGAGGCTGTACCAAGTACTAGCACTGCCTATAAAGAAAGTTAACTGTTGCTATTTAGTTTACTTCATGCTGAGATTATAGTTTTGCTTGTAGCACACGTCAAGCAATATGCCAATGGTCTGGCATGGATAATGCACGAGGAGCAGGATTATTAAACCCTTTCAGCAACAACTAGCTTTCAGTAACACCACCTGTATATTAAAGAAAAAGCTAATGATCATTCCAGGTAAATGATTATTAATGACTGAACACTACTATCCTTGACCTGAGGTTCTTTCATCAGCTTAATTTTTGGAGTAATACTGTCGCTGAAAAGACTTTCTGATAATTATTTTCTCTATTCTAATTACTATTTGTATCGTCAAGAAGCATTTTCTTCTTTATAATATGTAGCTCAAATGGGTCGTACGCAAGAAAATTTAATTACTTTTACTTACAAATCTGTACAATAATTATACATGGCGCTGGCGTTTCAAGTTTATTAGCTAATAAACTATTCTGAATGATCAGTTTTATTCATGTAAATTTAATACTGTTCTGGGATTTCAATGAGAATAACTTTGAAGCAAAATACTTTAGATCATCTTCCTGCAGTTGTACTTTGGTGAAAGTTAAATTTTGTTTTAAGAGAAAGTACGTGAAGTATTTTAAACATAAGGTCCACTGAATAATCATGATATGTACTGCTCCACAAAATTTATTAACCGTAGTGAAAGAAGACAGTTACTTTACAGTGCCCCAGGCACAATCTTATTAGTGGATAATGAAAGACATAAGTGCTTCTTTGAGTTAAACAGTACTCAACTGACTGTGACAGGAAGTTGGTGGCAATGTAGATCCGCTGTGGCAGTAAAAGTATCCATAGCACTTTCTGTCCAAGAAGTTCTGAAAATTCGCTTCTTAGCATCGTATTTTCGCGTTTCAGAGCTAACCAATGAATGCCATGTATAATGAGCCTAATTCCTTCCACATCTAAGGCTATATACAACAATCTTTCTGCTCTTCTTGCCTCTCTTCCTTCACAAGATGCGAACACTTTTTATGCTATTTACAAAGGAGTAAGTTCAATTGCTAAATCCATATTTTCCATTCTCGCCTAGTCTGCTTCGTCGCAGGACTTCCCCATGTTTTACTTTCTTACAAACCTATTTTCCCTATCCATAAACCAGTATTAAAGTTCTAACCTTTCCATTCTTTTACAAAACTTTACTTTTAAAATTACATATGTAGATTAATTACATCGATATAAATGGACATAAATAATGAATAAAACTTAGGTGTTACATTAAAAAGTGTTGGTACAGGAGTCACATTAACTAAAAACTGACTAAGGTACACGATAAGTACAGATAACATCTATTTTGGTGTTACAAGTTAACTGTCATTGTATGTTTAATTCTTTGGTTTTGGTATATGACCGTGAAAATTCATCTTATAATAATTTTTGTGTATTAAGAAAACATCGTCGTGTCACAAAGTTGCTGAATGTGTAAATCCAATTACGTATTATATTCAGAAAGCTGGTTGAATTTTCTGAACACTACTTAGGGTTTAATCTCAAAAGAAAGTCATTGTAAATTGCCTTATGCCAAACGCGTTGGCTGAGAAACCTTTGCTTTATAGTGCGTAAGGCTCGTCTTTTCCGGTAGAAACTTAATTCCTTTTGTCAGTTTTCCTCAAAGCACTGGTTGTTCCATTCCGTGCCAGTCTGATGTCTTGCGATTGTTTCGTAGGAAGAATTTAGACATTTTGTTAGTTATGTTCCTGAAAACGAAGTTAGTAGAATTACTAAACAAGAACATGGAATAGCGCTGTTCATCTGCAACGTGGTAGCCACAGCAGTTGAGTGATATGCAAACGTACTCCAGGGAGAGAAAGAAAAGCAGTTGCACTTACTGCTATTGAGAGATAACTGCCAGTCATTAAACCACGCATTTATTTTCTGCAAATCATCATTAATTTGTTCACAACTTTCGTGTGATACTACTTTCCTGTAGGCTACAGCATCATCGGCAAACAATCTAATGCCGCTGTCAATACCATCAACCAGATCGTTTATGTAAACCGTAAAAAGCAGCGGACCTATTACGCTGGCCTGGGGCACACCTGAAGTTACGATTGTTTCTGTTGTAGTCTCCCCATTCAAGTCGACGTACTGCTCTCTGTCTTTTAGAAAACTTTCTATCCAACCGCATATGTCATTGGACGTACCATAAGCGCGCACTTTCTGGAGCAAGCGACAGTGCGGAACTGAGTCGAACGCCTTTCGAAAGTCGAGAAATATGGCATCAACCTGGGAGCCGGTACCTAGAGCCTGTTGTAACCCATGCACAGAAAGGGCCAGCTGGGTCTTGCGTGACCGCTGTTTCCTAAAACCGTGCTGGTTTCTGCAGATGAGCTTCTCAGAGTCTAGAAAGGTCATTATGTCTGCACACAAAATATGTTCTATGATTCTACAACAAATCAATGTCAGTGAAATTGGCCGGTAATCAAGTGCATCCGATTTTCTACCATTTTTATAGATTGCTATGACCTGGACCTTCTTCCAGTCCCGTGGAACTTTCCACTGTTCCAGTGATCTATGGTAGATGATGGATGAGAATGATGCTAAATTTGTAGCATAGTCAACATATAATCTTACAGGGATGCCGTCTGGGCCAGATGCCTTTCTGGCGTCTAAGGATCTTAACTGTTTCACAATCCCAGATAATTGAAGGGGGGAATGGTGCTGCAGTCCTCTACCGTAAACGAGTTTTTGAAAGCGAGGTTTAGAATTTCGGCCTTCTGTTTATCATCATCCGTGTATTACCCGTACTGTCAGCAAGAGGAGGTATTGAATTATTTGTAGCGTTCATAGATTTTACGTACGACCAAATTTTTTGGGGTTATTTTTAGAATCTGCATATAAAATATTGCTTTCAAATTCGTTAAAAGAATCTCTCATTGACCTTTTGACAGCTGCTTTCATTTCGTGTAATTTCTATTTGTCAGCGGGGTAGTGATTACGTTTAAAACGACTGTGCAAAATTCTCTGCTTTCTCAGCAACTTCCTAATATGTTTGTTGTACCAATGTGGATCGTTTCCCTCCCCTATATTTTGCTAGGCACATACTTCTCTAGCACGTGCTGGACAATACCTTTCAATTCCAACCAAAGATGCTCAATATCTTTGTGTTCCGCAGTGAGTGATTGGGGCTGACTATGAAGATATTCATTAATGACACTTATTTGCTTTCCCAAACAAGAAAACTTTGCACTGTTTTTTGGTTTTTTTGCTACTTCCATTGACATAGAAGCCACAACGACGTTATGGTCGCTGATACCTTCTTCTAGATTAACTATTTCAAAACGATCAGTTCTGTTTGTCTCCAAGATATCTAATATGTTCCCACCTCGAGTTGGTTTTCTAACCAATTGCTCAAGGTTGCATGTTGAGAGCGCTCCTAGAATAACTTCACACGAGTCTTTGCTTCTGCCCCCTGTGATAAACGTGTAATTTTCCCAGTCAATGGATGCCAGATTAAAGTCTCCTCACAGCTTTACTTCTGCCAGTACCTCGTCCCCTACCTTCCAAACTTGCCCGCGAAAGGCAAAGGTCCCGAGTTCGAGTCTCGGTCCGGCACACAGTTTTAATCTGTCTTGTAGTTGTTCACTGTTGTAGCTGGTTCCCACCACCTGATCAGCTGAAATAGCAAAATAGTAAAATCGCTCATTTGAAGTTCAGATTGCCATTTTCTCACATGATAGCCTGAAAACCACAGATGAAGGGCAACAGGCAGATTCCATATTTCTGTATTTCCCAAACGCATTTGACACGGTGCCCCACTGGCGATTGTTAATGAATATGGAATAGGTTCCAAGATATGTGAACGGCTCGAAGACTTAAGTTACAGAACTCAGTATGATGTCCTAGATGGCAAGTGTTCATCAGAGACAGGGGTACCACCAGGAGTGTCCCAGGGCAGTGTTCTAGGGCCGTTGTTTTTCTCTGTGTACATCTCGTAAATGATTGACTTGCAGGGTGAGCAGTAATTTACGGCTCTATGATGATGCAGCGGCGTACACGAAAGTGGCTGTATGAGGATACAGGGTGACTTAGATAAAATTTTTAATTAGCGTGGTAAGTGGTGGGTTGCTCTAAATGTAGAAAATGTAAACTAAAGCACCTAAGTAGGAAAAAAACAATCCTTTACTGTTGTAACAGTACTAGTAGCGCGCTGCTTGCATTCACGTCGATTACACACCCAGACGACACGTTTCAAAGCGATATGAAATGGGAAGAGCCCAGAATGGCGGTAGCAGGGAAGGAAAATAATCGACTTCGTTTTATTGACAAAGTTTTAGCAAATTGTGGTTCATTTGTAAAGGAGACAGCGTGTAGAAGATTAGTGCGACCCACTCTTGAGTGCTGCTCGACTGTATGGATACCACCAGGTCATATTAAAGTTAGACATCCAAGCAGTCCAGAGGTGGGCTCCTAGATTTGTTACTGATACGTTACATCAACGTGTGGGTGTTATGGTGAAGCTTCATACTCCAACGGAAATCCCTTGAGTGAAGGAGATGCTATTGAGAACATTTAGACAAAGAGTATGTCAGTCTGACAGCAGAAGGATTCTGCTTCCGCCAACTTACATTTCACATGAAGATCACGAAAACAGGTGGTGTGTAGACAGTCGTTTTTCCCTCCTCCATTTGCCAGTGGGACAGGAAGAGAAATTACTAGCAGTGCGCGTCACACAGTGGCTTGCAGAGTACGTCTGCAGACGCAGGCCTACTGGACAAATTTGACTGCAGCTCTGTTGCAACAAGAAGGTAGCGAAGCTGTCGTTTCCCTACTTCACTTCACCGAAACGCGAACTCTGTGCCTTCCAACAAGTCCATGCGATTTTCATCCCGTTTATAACGGGAAAGTGTCCCAAGTATTTCTTGCTGTATTTTATATTCTGCAATTGCCACATATCAACTGACCAAGGACACACACATTTAGGTGAATACACGGAAAGTCTTCGCACAGGCATCTAAGGGCAACAGCTTTTATCACAGGCGACATGTCCGCCTCGACTTCCCACCGGCACTACGCGGCCTCTAGTATCCACCTGCCCAGGGACGGCGGGATTTCACCAAACTGGGAGGGGGCTGGTAGTCGTGTGCAGCGTAATACCTACCCCAGTAAATTTTTAATGGCAATCAACAACAAAACGCACAAGATCTCGTGTATCTAAGCAGTTGAAAGGTATTTCAGGATCGAATCAAGAAGCTGAGTTTTGCCTTGCCGGCCACCTTTCACCGATAGTAGATGACTGAATAATGAGCAACACGCACTGCGTACCCCTGCTGCCTCTCAGGGGTGCGACAGGAGACTTAGCGTCGCTGGGGGGCAACAGCAAACACACTGACTTCGGCGGAAGTTGCTCCCCACGACACGTATCGCCCCCTAGAAGATTGTTCCCAAGTGTCTGAAACCCCGTTTATGCATCTTCAGCTATAATTTACTGTAATTCGTCTCGCTAGTGAGCGCGCGCACACAAATCTATAACCGTGACCCATGTTTTCTGTTTGGTTTCTTCTCCATTAGAATATTTTTATGCTACTTCAATTACTTAGTGGTACTCAAAGCCACACAGTAATTTTTTGTTTGTTTGTTTAGAGGTAGAAATTTGCCCGCCTTGCCCAGACAGGAATTCCCTGCACCACATTGCCATTGCACGCCACTAGTTGAGGCATACCATAATGTGTAAGTGGGCTGTTTAGATTTTTATATTGGAAACGCCATGTAGCGCTCTGTATGAAAATCACTGACTGTGCTGTGTGCAGTCAGTGGCTGGGTGGCATTGTTGTAATATTCGCTATTGTAGTGTTGGGCAGTTGGCTGTTAACAGCGCGTAGCGTTGCGCAGTTGGAGGTGAGCCGCCAGCAGTGGTGGATGTGGGGAGAGAGATGGAGTTTTGAGAGCGGATGATCTGGACGTGTGTCCATTAGAGACAGTAAATTTGTAAGACTGGATGTCATGAACTGAGATTATATATATATTTTACGACTTTTGAACACTATTAAGGTAAATACATTGTTTGTTCTCTATCAAAATCTTTCATTTGCTAACTATGCCTATCAGCAGTTAGTGCCTTCAGTTGTTAGAATCTTTTATTCAGCTGGCAGTATTGGCGCACACTGTATTGCAGTAGTTTGAGTAACGAAGATTTTTGTGAGGTAAGTGATTCACGAAAGGTGTAGGTTATTGTTAGTCAGGGCCATTCTTTTGTAGGGATTATTGAAAGTCAGATTGCATTGCGCTAAAAATATTGTGTCATTTCAAGCACAGTCATTTATAATTTTTCTAAGGGAACGTTTCATGTGTCGACCCTTAGAGGAGGATACCTCACTGGAATCTTCTGATTTTTTCTTGTAGTTTGTGTAATTAGTGTAGCTATTGTTTATTGCTAGAGCGTAATTGTAGAAAGAATTTCCTTTGTAGTTGTTTTTCATTGTTGTACAGTAAAACAGTTGTGGCATGCATTAAGATTTGCACCAAGTATTTCGCAGCTGCGCTTGCAATTAAGGAGATATTTTCAATGCTATGTTAATGTGTTTTTTTAATTTCCTCTTCAAATTGTGCTTTTCTGTGTTATCGTGTGAAATATTGTGTCAATAATGACGTGTGAAAAACGTAATACTAGGCTCCAAAGTAAACTGAGAAAGGACAGTGGAGACGAAAGCAGTGTGTTAGTGCCACCGTGTAATGAATTAACTAATGTTCAAAGTAGTAATTTGGTAATTGTGCATAGGCAAATGGAGCGTGCAGCAAATCATGGTGTAGACAGTGAAACAATTAGTGAACAGGGAAGCATTATCGATCGATCGGTCGGCAACAGCTTCCCTCCGGAATCCGAAATGACAAGACACAATCTTGCAAATACTGTAGATTAAGGTTTTGCGCCCTCACCGTTTTCTCAAATAAGTCAAAACACATTTTCTGCTTTTCAAAATGCGAATATTGCCGGTTCAAATGCACTACCGAATAGCACTGAGGAACATGTTCCAGACACCAGTGCATTGTTATTACAGTTAATGCAACAAATGGGACAAAGGCTAAAAAAGTTAGACACAATGGAACAACATCAGAGACAAACACAGCAACAGTTAGACACAATGGAATAAAATCAAAAGCAGTCACAGCAACAGCTTCAAAAGTTAGACACAATGCTTGAACAAACACGTGAAGGTTTAACTGCTGAGTTACTTAAAATCGAATCGAAATGTCAAAGTTTGCAATGACGTAAAAACACAAATTTGTGAGCATTTCCAACCTGTTTTTTTTTTGCGTCATGAAAATGCATTACAGAATCAAGAAGCAGCCATAAAGGAACTGCAAACCATTGTTCATGAAAATCACGACACCTTGCAAGCTAAAATTGACTCAGTCGCATCTACCGATTCGGCTACGCAACTTGCAAAAACTCAGGAAAACTTAAAGGACACAGTAGATACGATTTCAACACAAATGGACACACTGAAACTTGGTTCAGAAAAACACACTGAGGAAATACACTCCTGGAAATTGAAATAAGAACACCGTGAATTCATTGTCCCAGGAAGGGGAAACTTTATTGACACATTCCTGGGGTCAGATACATCACATGATCACACTGACAGAACCACAGGCACATAGACACAGGCAACAGAGCATGCACAATGTCGGCACTAGTACAGTGTATATCCACCTTTCGCAGCAATGCAGGCTGCTATTCTCCCATGGAGACGATCGTAGAGATGCTGGATGTAGTCCTGTGGAACGGCTTGCCATGCCATTTCCACCTGGCGCCTCAGTTGGACCAGCGTTCGTGCTGGACGTGCAGACCGCGTGAGACGACGCTTCATCCAGTCCCAAACATGCTCAATGGGGGACAGATCCGGAGATCTTGCTGGCCAGGGTAGTTGACTTACACCTTCTAGAGCACGTTGGGTGGCACGGGATACATGCGGACGTGCATTGTCCTGTTGGAACAGCAAGTTCCCTTGCCGGTCTAGGAATGGTAGAACGATGGGTTCGATGACGGTTTGGATGTACCGTGCACTATTCAGTGTCCCCTCGACGATCACCAGTGGTGTACGGCCAGTGTAGGAGATCGCTCCCCACACCATGATGCCGGGTGTTGGCCCTGTGTGCCTCGGTCGTATGCAGTCCTCATTGTGGCGCTCACCTGCACGGCGCCAAACACGCATACGACCATCATTGGCACCAAGGCAGAAGCGACTCTCATCGCTGAAGACGACACGTCTCCATTCGTCCCTCCATTCACGCCTGTCGCGACACCACTGGAGGCGGGCTGCACGATGTTGGGGCGTGAGCGGAAGACGGCCTAACGGTGTGCGGGACCGTAGCCCAGCTTCATGGAGACGGTTGCGAATGGTTCTCGCCGATACCCCAGGAGCAACAGTGTCCCTAATTTGCTGGGAAGTGGCGGTGCGGTCCCCTACGGCACTGCGTAGGATCCTACGGTCTTGGCGTGCATCCGTGCGTCGCTGCGGTCCGGTCCCAGGTCGACGGGCACGTGCACCTTCCGCCGACCACTGGCGACAACATCGATGTACTGTGGAGACCTCACGCCCCACGTGTTGAGCAATTCGGCGGTACGTCCACCTGGCTTCCCGCATGCCCACTATACGCCCTCGCTCAAAGTCCGTCAACTGCATATACGGTTCACGTCCACGCTGTCGCGGCATGCTACCAGTGTTAAAGACTGCGATGGAGCTCCGTATGCCACAGCAAACTGGCTGACACTGACGGCGGCGGTGCACAAATGCTGCGCAGCTAGCGCCATTCGACGGCCAACACCGCGGTTTCTGGTGTGTCCGCTGTGCCGTGCGTGTGATCATTGCTTGTACAGCCCTCTCGCAGTGTCCGGAGCAAGTATGGTGGGTCTGACACACCGGTGTCAATGTGTTCTTTTTTCCATTTCCAGGAGTGTAAGTTCATTATCGGAGAAAGTAGCCCAACTTTCGGATCAGTTCACTAACTTATCTACAAAGGTAGATGATGATTGAACAACACAAGACCCGTAGCCTTCACTGACTCAGAAGAGAATGAACAAATTAGAAAATTCAATCAGAATCAAATCAATACACAGTACAAAAAAGAAATCCGGGAAGTACAAGATCAGTTGACACAGGTAACACAAGAATTACATATTTCAGAGGACACTCGCGCTCCAACGCGGGAAGAGGGACTTAGAAATACGGAAGAGCCACAAAATAACACAGGGCACTTCGGAAATTATGATAGAAATTGGCAAGGCGCACTGAATTTTGAGATGGAACCGCCGAAACGAAGTAACAATGACCGATATGCCACTCGCCGACATGACGATTTTGACTATAAGCTGTTCATTACTACACGTAAATTCAAAACATTTAAGAATTCTGGCAACGACATTCAGCCACAAGCATGGCTTCATCAATTCTCTCATTGTTTTCCTCCCAACTGGTCATTAGAGCACAGATTAGAATTTATGTGTGGCTACTCAGAGAATGAACCAGCTGTAAGAATGCGATCAGTCATTCACGAGTGTCACAGTGAAGGAGAATTTTATCATGCCTTCCTCTCAGCGTATTGGTCTCAAGCTACACAAGACCGAGTAAAACATAGCATCATAATGATGAAACATTTCGAACAATCTTAATTTTCCAGTCTTGTCAAATATTTCGAAGACATGTTACATAAGAATCAGTATCTTTCAAACCCATACAGCTCCTCAGAACTCATCCGCATTTGCTTAATCAAACTGCCTGAACATTTACGACATATTATTTTAGCAGGACGTTGCAAAGACGACATTGAAGCTTTTCAGGGACTCTTACAAGAATTGGAAATTGACACTGACAATCGCGGAACGCGAAAACAGGAGCACAATAATTACAGGTCACATCCGTCACAATTCCGCGATGACAGAAATAATAACTGGAACAATCAGAGAAACAGACAATATGGGAACCAAAATTATTATCAAGGGGGACAGAATAACTTAAGACGCAACAGTCCATCGCGCAGTTACGATTCCGGGAGAAATTCTCCACAACATGACCGACAAAAAGAAACTATGTAAACTACCGACAAAACGACAGATCTGATTTTCATCAGAACTGGTGGGATTCAAACAGTGCAGGGCCTTCTCGACAAGGTGAATTTGTAGAAGTTAGGCCTCCTAATCGCAATAACGACGCGCGCCAACAAAGAGACAATAGGCAATGACTCACACCGCTGGCAGGCACAAAACGTACTTGTGAAGCTGACGACGTAGCTGCCGTCGCTAATAATTACGAAAAAATGGAAGACATTAGGGACACGACATAACTTTGCATATCCTGTAATTCACATTACAGTAAATGACGTAAAATTTACGGCAGTACTTGACTCTGGCAGTCCAATTTCAGTAATTAGTGAAACAGCCTTTAGCAAATGCAACAAATCGAACAATTGGCTCACACTTCCGTTGAGTAAGATTAAATCACAAGGTGCAATCGTTGGAAAAAGTGTAGAAGTACGCCCAGAAACCAACTTAGAATTCTTTTGTCAAAGCCACAGCTTCTCTATGAACTTCCTTATCGTTCCATTATTGTCAACAGAAATTATATTGGGAGTAGACTTTTTGAATGATTACAAAGCAGTCTTAAACGTTCACGATGCTGAAATAAGTTTAGAGTAAGAAGGTAAGTGAATAGCTTTGAAATTTGAAGATTGGCTCTCAAACCATGACGAGGAAATTAATCGGCTTTACCTCCTGTTAGACAACAGTTCGGAATTTTCGACGGAACTTGACACTAACAATCACTCTGCAAGTACTGACAGGGATGATATTTGCCGTCGTTTTCTGAATATGCAAATTCTAGATACACCAAAACTTTGTTCTCACTGGAAAAAATACTATTTGGAACTGGGACGAACAGGCACAGCTTGAATTCAGTTCTTTGAAAGAAGCGCTACTTAACGCGCCGATACTAGCTCATCCAGATCTGCCACAAGAACTCTGCCTTAGCACGGATTCTTCTAAAGATGGTCTTGGTGCCTATTTATTTCAAGAAGCAGTAGAAAATGACACTACTGTTCAGAAAACCATTGCTTTTGCTAGCCGAGTGCTAACAAAATCTGAAAATTATTCCGTTACTGAATTAGAAGCTTTAGCTGTCGTTTGGGCATTTAACAAATTCCGTTTCTTTCTTTCTGGTAAGCACGTAGAAGTATACAGTGATCATCGTAAATTACAGTTTCTTATGTCTTCAAAATTAAATCATGACAGGTTAAAACGTTGGGCATTGTTTCTGCAAGAATTCCACTTCACAATAGTCTACATTCCCGGCAAGGAGAACATTGTTGCGGACGCACTGTCAAGCGCACCGGCTGGGCTTGAGAAAAGTAACACAGAAGGCAACCTCGAGAAAAGTTTCAATATTCTTTACATTCAGAAAGCCGCCGTTGAAAATTTCATCACCACATCTTTAAAGGACATTGCTCATGAACAAGATAAAGATCCGATTTGGAAAAACATCTAAAGTAAATGGCATGAAACACACACACACACACACACACACACACACACACACACACACACACACACACACACAGAGAGAGAGAGAGAGAGAGAGAGAGAGAGAGAGAGAGAGAGAGATATTCGGCATTATTATTATCTGGTTAGAAACAACATACTCTTCAAACGTTGCACTGTTGATGACAAGCTATGGGTACTTTGCATTCTTGACGATTTTGTTAATAAACTCGTTTGGTACATTCATTTCAGCTACGCACATTTTGGTCCAAGAAAATGTTATATTCTTCGGACGACTTATTTTAACAATATGGAAAAGAGAATTCGAAGAGTCTTGTCTATTTGTAAACTTTGTCAAAAATCTATACCATTTCGCATCGTGCTCCGTTGTTTCCTATCATTCCTTCTAAATTAAAAGAATTTGCTGCTGTTGATCTCTTGGGACCCCTTGTCAGAACATCGAATGGATTTTCGTACGTTCTAGTAGCTGGTGAACTTACTTCGAAATTTGTTTCTTTCACTCCGTTACATAAAGCCACTGGGCGGTCTGTATCCAATGCCTTTGTTAAAAATGTCTTACATGAAGCTGGACACGTTGCTAAAGTCATTTCAGGTAACAGACCGCAATTCAGATCTGCTGTTTGGTCACGCATGCTTCGTAATCATAAAATCAAACCTGTTTTTATTTCATTGTACTCCCCATATTGTAACCCGTCTGAACGGATTATGAAAGAAATCAATAAGATTTGCAGACTTCATTGTCACAGAAAGCATCAGCATTGGGACATATTTACACTCATTTCAAAACGTGCTGAATGAAATGCCTCATAACTCCACTGCTTTACCACCTATTCTTGTACTGAAGAATGAAGAACCACCGAACAATCAGAGAGCTTGTATCTTTTCCGAATATACGTAATCTGCGACACAGACAACTGATTTGGCTATTAAAAATATGAAAAGGAGAAAACCACACGGTAAAGTAAATGCAAAGAAATTATATATTCATCATAAAGTTCTCATTAAAGGCCATTCATTGTCACGTAAGAAGAAACACTTGAGTCACAATTCTTTCTGATTTACAATGGACCTTACAGAATCCGACGTATACCACAGGATAATTGCGTTGAAGTTGAAACTCTGCGTACTAGGAAGAGTAAAGGATTGCACCACATTTCACATGTAAAATCGTTTATTGAGAGACAATCTTTTTTTTTTTAACTTAGTCTTTGCTATAACATTTTTCACTTCACGTTACTAGTACTCTGTCACACTTAGAAACTTAACATGCAACTATGTTGCAAAGTTAACTATCCAGTCAAGAACCTAGGGAACTTAGACAGTAATTAAAATGCATTGTTATAGTGAACAGAGCACACGGTGTTATTGTGTGTGTACATTCTTGCTTGTTAGTTGCACGATTACGTAACGACTATAAGGTTTACATACTTAGAATATATACTGCTAATGAGATTCTAATGCAACATTTTGGTTTACTTGAAAAGACATTCTTTATTTGAAGTACTTTCTGTGAGATTAAAGATGACTTAGTATTTGGTTTCTTTGACAGCTACACGGTTATATCACGACGCTACTGATATGTGACACAATTTACATTGTTGCTTTTGCGGTGTTTCTGTTTTATATCTGCACAGTTTTTCTGAACTCTTCTGGAAAGTAAAACAGGTTTTAGTAGTAACTTTTGTGGTATAGCTATGATGAGAGAGCCTTATCCGTAGCACAGTAATACGTTACACTATAGTACTTTCTTCATCACGGCAATAAGCGTAATAACTACGATATCTATACGCAAAGCATTCCACTTTTCTTTATGATGAAGTAACTACATTGACTTCTGTAGAACTTAGCTTTCGGAGGACGATAACTACGACACTTCCACAGAATTATCTTACTGCAAGACACATTTAGCTCTAAAGGACACGTATTTGATTTATTTTGTACTTAAAACATTTATTTTTAAAGATTTTTGAAATACAAAGATACAAAGGTTTTCCGTGATACATTTCATTCCATTGCTGTAATCTGTAAAACCTGAGGGTATAATTACATTAATCCTCGGGGGGTACACGCTTACTTTGTGTACCCTGTGTCTGGCAAGCACAAGGAGCCCTACTTAATATGGTATTTGCTTATACAACTTTACACTTCGCTACCGTATCTCTCTAACACAGAATTATACAGCTATCTGATTAACAGAAACTTTTTTTACTACTGCCAGTGACGCATGTTTACGTAATTACACAGTTGGATAACTTCACACTTATGAAATTGTATTTTGTCTGTACTTTGTAAACTGTTCATATATTTTTCGGAACCACTGTGATACTATGAGAGCTTTGAATGATGTATTTGGTATGGGATCATGATTTTTAAAGTACATTTGAGGTAGATGACACTACTGAAATGAGCAGAGAATTTTTCAGGTTTTGAAATTATTGCAGAAAGCTACAATGTTTGAGATTTGGCTGAGGTTTTATGATCTTATTACGACGACGATGTGTATTATGCTGTTGAGGTATGTTTATGATCAATAAGCTGATGCTATATGAGGAATTTGATAATTCTGTGTATTTATTATGATGAAATATTGCAGAAGTGTCGACGAATAAGTAGATGTTTAATAAGGTAAGGAATAATGAGTAATGGTTAGGCACTCTGATTTGAGAAAAAGCGTGTTGGAAACCAAGAATCGTACTTTAAGAGTTATGAAGTATGTAGATGCGTGAATATATCATTCCGCACGGCTAAAATCATTTGGACACATATTTATAAGATTGTTTCTACACATTTGTAACGCAAATTCTCGACCTGTGAAATTTTTTGACATCAGAATGTCACTGTAGCGGAAACTTCTGTTGTAAATTTCGGTAAGAAAGGTAAGTTAGATATTTTATGCCTACAGATCCAGTAAATAATAATTTTATGATGTTCTTCCAAAAAAAACGAGGGAGCACAAAAAGACATTTCGCTTCACAGGAATTGCTCACATAATTTTTGTCAATGACTGGGTAACTTGTTTCGTAGTTTAAGACAAGGTGATGCATTATTCTAGTGCTAAGATGTGACAGTTATTAGACATTTCCTATCTTTACTGTAATATTTTTTCTGCTTGAGCTTTGTCATGTTTAGGTATAAGTTATAGCATTTGCTGCTGCTGTTTGCCAGGCATAGTGTTACTGAATTTCACTTTGTATTACTCTGTTAAGCCAGTTTTACTACCGATTTAATTTTCTTGTTGCTGCACATTGGCTCATATTAGTTGTAATGTTGCATTTGCTCTGATAATTTAGATTTACTGCTGCTTGCTTTACCAATTTGCATTTTTTGTCATTTTCTGTTTGTGTCAATTGTTTTGTGCTGCTGCATTGCCTCATACCTTCGTTTATGCATCTGAGCTCAGTAGATTTAAGTTACTGTATGATGGGCTAGGCTATATAAGAGAAAGAGTTGTGATGAATTGGAAGAAATGCATTGAGAAGCTATAAGAAAATGGTTTGGCCAAAAAAGTGGTGTATAGTGGAGAAAAACTATTTTTGAAAGAGGATATTAATAGAATACAGAAAGCATGCTTGGATAGGAATTTTTTGGTGGAAACAAATGTTGAAATAAGACGAAAGATCTATGGAATGAAGTTTTGGGTTGGACTGACTGCAGTACCAAATGTTACACTGAAAACAAGCCCTGTCCTTTCCTTTTGTGCTATTCCGCTGTGTGTTTGTGTACTCCTGTGTATTTGTTTTTCCTGTCTTTATGTGTTTAGTTGATAAGAGTTATGTCCTAGAATTTTTTAATAATGTTTTATTTTCTTTGTAAAGATGTTTAGACATTTATTCTGTTCTGTTTTAATGCTCATGTGTGAAGTTGATGTTTCAAAAGTTATTCTGATCTTTTATGTATTTACTTATGTCATAATTCCAGTAACACTGATGTATATATTTATTGCTATTGTTTTGTAAAGCCTGTATTACTACAAATGTTATCTGTATTATTATGTTTTAATGATGTATTTTGTACCTTTGTTATTGTATTCTTATGTTATAAAATTGTAATTGACACCAGTTCATCAAATTAAGTAACTTCTAATCATTCATTTCACTGCACATATTTCTGTTGGTCGTAGTATATGCACAGTATGTGACAAGTTGGGACTGTTAGTGTTTGCACATGTGTTAATAATTCAGCAAGGGACTGGTTAACAGCATTGCTGGTTCTAAGGACAATTACAAAAACTTTGTGAGTGCATAAGTGGTGGTTTATGGACGTGCTATATTGTAAATAAGTCTCTTCGATGGTGATTGTGCACCTGCACAGTCGCAACAATGGCTGCTAGTCGTCTCTACAAGGACTACAGTGGGTCTGCATCTTTGATGGCCCACGAATACCATTATTTCTACAAGGACTGCAGTAGGTCTGCACCTCTGGTGGCCCACCAATACCATAATCTCTACCAGGACTACAGTGGGTCTACTCTGTCATGACCTACCTACCAATATTCAACTTCAACTGACACTGCTGTAGTTTGCTCTGTTGTGACCCATTACCTGTCTGCATTTCAAGAGTCAGCATTGTCTTTCTGTTGGAAGGACAACTACTTCAAGACTGCATGGAAATCCACTATTTCCTTGTGCATTTTTTTTTTTACTGCTCAGACTTTGAGAAAAAAAACATTGCAATTTTACTGTGATGAATGATCAGGACTGTCTTTATGGACTGTGAGAAAATTTTAGCTTCTGACCAACATTGTATCAATACGTGTGTGTGCATTTGGTATCTTTATTATTGTAATTAGGAAAAGATTTTCAAATCTGTATTGGCCGCTGCCCAAAACAATTTGTAAAATATTTTGTGGGGAGCATGGGGGCTGTGTAAGTAGGTTGTTTTTATATTGTTAACACCATGTAGCGCTCTGTATGAAAATCACTGACTGTGCTGTGTGCAGTCTGTGGCTGGGTGGCATTGTTGAAATAGTTGCTATTGTAGTGTTTGGCAGTTGGCTGTTAACAGCGCGTAGCGTTGCGCAGTTGAAGGTGAGCCGCCAGCAGTGGTGGATGTGGGGAGAGAGATGGCCGAGTTTTGAGAGCGGATGATCTGGACGTGTGTCCATCAGAGACAGTAAATTTGCAAGACTGGATGCCATGTTTGCTAAAAATTCTTCACTCCAGCTACACAGCTGGTCTGATATTCCGTAGACTCTTACTTTGTTTATCAGGCGACAGTGCGGAACTGTATCGAACGCCTTCCGGAAGTCAAGGAAAATAGCATCTACCTGGGAGCCTGTATCTAATATTTTCTGGGTCTCATGAACAAATAAAGCGAGTTGGGTCTCACACGATCGCTGTTTCCGGAATCCATGTTGATTCCTACATAGTAGATTCTGGGTTTCCAAAAACGACATGATACTCGAGCAAAAAACATGTTCTAAAATTCTACAACAGATCGATGTGAGAGATACAGGCCTGTAGTTTTGGTCATCTGCTCGACGACCCTTCTTAAAAACTGGAACTACCTGTGCTCTTTTCCAATCATTGGGAACCTTCCGTTTCTCTAGAGACTTTCGGTACACGGCTGTTAGAAGGGGGGCAAGTTCTTTCGCGTGCTCTGTGTAGAATCGAATTGGTATCCCATCAGGTCCAGTGGACTTTCCTCTGTTGAGTGATTCCACTTGCTTTTCTATTCCTTGGACACTTATTTCGATGTCAGCCATTTTTTCGTTCGTGCTGTAAACTCAGGACTTGTCTCAAGTAGTGAGAGTCAGCTTCAAATGTTTGTTATTTTGTCAATCGTCTTTACCCAGAGCTTGTCAACTTTATATGGACCCGCACGGTCGACTTGTCGTTGTCCTCCTCGGACCCTTTCTGGAACTCTACGCAGAGCTCTCGCAGCTCCGGACAGCGGTGCAGGCCGGCCAGCTTGTCCAGTAGGCCGCCGTCGACGCCCAGGTCCGCGAGCAGCGGCAGCGCGTCGGACAGCCCGTCGACGTACGTGTCGATGTCGACGGTGCGCAGCTGGAGCGTCAGGACCTCACGCTTGAGCGAGACGTCCAGGTGGCGGCCGATCCGCAGCCACGGGTCCTCCGCCGCCAGCGAGGACGGATCCGGCACCAGATCGGAGCGGTCCAGCTCCAGCCACTCCAGCCAGCTGCGGGCCGCCAGCGCCGCCCGCCGCTCGGGCCCCAGCGCCTGGCAGTCCTGCAGCCTCAGCTTCCGGAGCCTTCCCAGCTGCTGCAGCTGCGCGTACTCTTCTGGCGGCAGGGCGGCGCAACCTGCCCGTTGAAGGTCACTGTTAGTCACCACACCTCGTCACAGTACATTTTACCTTTGTTGTTTTTGTCGCTCAAGATCGCAAAACATCTTACAAATAACTACTCATGTCATAACTTTAAACGGTCAATTACTAGATGAAGCTGAAGTCTATAACTGAGCCCAATCGTCTGTAGCAGAGGGATAGCTAGGAAAGATCAAACTTCCTGTCATATTAATATAACGTTATCTACAGCTCGAGCTGTATTTGCTAAAATACACTGAAGTGCCAAAGAAACTGCTATACGCATGCGTATTCAAATACGGAGATATGCAAACATTCAGAATACGGGGATGAGGTCGGCAACGCCTGTATAAGACAACAAGTGTGTGGCGCAGTGGTTAAACCGGTTACTGCTGCTACAATGGCAGGTTATCCACATTTAACTTAGTCTGAAGGTGGTTGTACAGTCTGCGCACGAGCGATGGGACCCGGCATCTCCGAGGTAGTGATGAAGTGGGAATTTTTCCCATACGATCATTTCACGAGCGTACCGCTGAAACATCAAATCTCCGACTTCGCTGCGGCCCGACAGAGATACTGTAAGAACGGGACCCATGACGACTGAAGAGAAATGTCCGACGTGACGGAAGTGCAACCCTTCCGCAAATTGCCGCAGATTTGAGTGCTGGGCCATCAACAAGTGTCAGCGCGCGAACCATTCAACGACGCGTCATCGATATAGACTTTCGGAGCAGAGGACCCACTCGTTTACCCTTGATGACTGCACGACACAAAGCTTTACTCCTCGGCTGGGCCGGTCGACACCGCCATTGGACTGTTGATGACTGTAAACATGTTGCCAGGTCGGATGAGTCTCGTTTCAAATTGTATCGAGAAGATGGACGTGCACGGGTATGGAGACAACCTCATGGATACGTGGACTCAGCATGTCAGCAAGGTACTGTTCAAGGTGCAGGAGGCTCTGTACTGGTGCGGCGCGTCAGCAGTTGGAGTGATACGGGACACCTGATACGTCTAGATACGACTCTCACAGGTGACATACGTAAGCTGTCGGATCACTTGCATCCATTCGGGTCCACTGTGCATTCCGACGGCTTTGGACAATTCCAGCAGAACAGTGCGACACCCCACGTGTCGGTGATTGCTACAGAGTGGCTCCAGGAGCACTATTCTGAAATTAAACTTCCACTGGCCACCAGACTCCCCAGACATGACCATTGAGCATACCTGGCATGCCTTGGTCTTCAGAATAAATCACCACCTCCTCGTACTCTTACGGATTTATGGACAGCCCTGTAGGGTTCATGGAGTCAGTTCCCTCCAGCACTACCTCAGACCTTATTCGAGTCCATACCACGTCGTGCTGCGGCACTTATGCGTGTTCGTGGGCGCCCTACACGATATTAGGCAGACGTACTAGTTTCTTCGGCTCCACAGCGTATCTGATAATTCAGATGGCAAACATACAATGTAAACGATTATAAAACCGGCATTGAAACATAAAATGGCATACTGTTAATGGTTGGTTGCAGTAAGCAGAGTGGTGTGGGGTCTCCACGTAATAAATGAAGGTGACGAACGACATGCCTAGTTAGCCATACAGCAGCCTCGGCATCAGCATTGGCAGTTTCATTCCCCGAGACTCCGATCTGGCCACGGACCCACAAGAACATTATGTTGGGTCCATCAGTCAGCGAGTGCAGTCATTCTTGGATTCGTTGCACTAAGGGGAAGTCTGTATAGTACACAGAGGCTCTGAAGGGTACTTAGTGAATCGGAACATCATATACAATTTAGAAGCCTGTGCCTTTGGATGTACTGGAAGACGGAAAGGTCTGTGTAAAAGTCGAGCACTGGTCCACAAGCCGGTACTTAAATGTTTGTTGCCATTGTCAAAGACACATCCTACACCACGGTGGGTCTTGGGGCCACCAGTGTAGATGAAGGTGCCATCTCCTGGTTGCGTGCAAAGTTGGAGAAACACAGCGACAGGTCGAAACTAGCGTAGTGTCCTTGAAACAGGAATTAAATCCAAGATGAACACTGACCCTCTGGACGAAGCCAAGGCAGTGAAGGACTCTCACCCATCGAGAACATGGCAGGTAACATGAGGTTTGGATTCCAAAGCAGTCCGTCAGAGAACTCCAGAAGGCAACGAACAAGTTCCGCTTATCCCTTATTGGCAGTCAAGGGAGGCATGAAAAAAGGATGACTAGGAGGGATGGTTGGGCATGAGGACATGTCACACGTATCTGCTGAGGAGAACGTCGCACCCGTGTGACAGCAGTAGGTAGGCAGCGTCTGCGTAGATGGGACAGTGTAGAAAGCTCCAGTGGGCAAACATGCCTTGATGGTGGACTGTATTCAGACAGCCTTAAATAGATGGTCGTGTAGATGAGTAAACGAGACACACACAGTACATTATTGATCGGACAAGGGATTCATATAAGCTGAGGACTGATTGAGGTGGTTTTTTAGACCAAACGGTGAAGTCATTAGTCCCGCAATTTCGAAGTTACAGAAGAAAGGGGGTCCGATAAAAGTGGATGGATCCATTCACGGGAATCAAACTATAAAATAATGAAATTAAAACACAGAGTAAAAGGCATAAAAGGTGATACCAAATCCAAAAACTGGAAAAAAGGGGCGGTCTTTCCATGGGGGAGTTGTCATCGGATCCCAGACCGAGAAGACATGGATAGAAGTCCCAACCACAACCATCCTGTCCCTGCTCCAGGAGTAAAGCAAAACCTTATATCTAGAAATAAAAACCACTTCCACAGAGGAAACTGAGGATCAGTTCAACCATCAGTGAATCGCCTGCTAATATACTAAGCACGAAGGGCTGAAAGAAGGATACATTCCAACAACATGTGAGATGGTGTCAGTCTGGCCCCGCAACGACGTTGTGGGGGTGGGTCGTTACGCAGGAGGGAACAGTGGGCGAGCCTGGTATGACCGACGTGCAGACGGCATAAAACAGAGGACTCCTTCCAAGCAAACTGCACGAGACTCCTTCACTGTGTGAAGTTTATTACTGTGAACAGTATTGCACGAGTTGTCGTTCCACTTTTCGGCCAAGATGTAAGCGGAGGAGGATTTTCTGATCAGCTCCCCATGAAGTACCTTTCAGAAAACGTAGAATGTTTAGAGACAGGGTACAGTTTCCTATTGAGCTTGAGTCCCAAGAATTTGGTGGTTTGGACTAACGGAAGGATGGAGATGTAAGGGCGGTGGAAGAAACTCCTTATGACGCCAGTAGTTCGATTTCTTCACTAGAACACAAAGCTGTGGAATGAAGACGATTGACATCGTTGAAGTCGTCGCTCAAGTAAGCAGGTCCGTTGAGAGCTGCAGTAGACCATCGACGAAAACAGAACACGAGGTGCCTGCTACGGCAAATAGGGCTACGCTCAGCACCGATCCATGAGGCGTCCCGTTCTCCTGAATAAAAGCGTTCAACAATGCCAAACGCACAAGTGTTTCGAAAACCCCATTTTTTAGAAATTCCTGAATAAAATGGGGCAGGTAGTCTCGGAAGCCCCACGTGCATCGTACAGAGAATGCCCGTCCACCAGCAGTTATCGAAAGCACTCTCCAAATAAAAAAGGACAGCTCCAGTCTGTCATCTCCGCAGAAAACCGTTCGTGGTGTGGGTTTAGAGGGTGACGAGGTGGTCGAACGCAGGGTGGTGCTCGGAAATCCACACTGAGCATTTGTTAGTAAATTCCGAGAATCGTCCCCCAACATACCAACCGAACACTGATCATGCGTTCCATCACGTTGCAGACACTGCCGGTGAGGGAAGCTGTGTAAAAGCTGGAAGACGTTTGTCCTCCAGCGGCATCCGCCGAGCCGAGAGAACGCGCAGCAGAGCAGCACTTGTCTGGTAACCTGGAAATTAATGTAGTCCCTGTTTTTTTGTTCACGTGCTTCTGCAAAGAAGTGTAGTACACGTGTGCATTTTACTGAGCATACTAGTGGTCAGAAAATTAATCTTGGTTTTTTGTGAATATTCTTGTGTACGGCGGCTTCCCAGTGTACATTTTCGCGTCGCCAGAAACTCCGTCACGCCACTAAGTTTTAATTTTGTGCTAGTAGGCAACAGAGTTTAGATCAGTGTATCCTAGTTTGAATATTTATCTCGTGCAGTAACTTTCCGGGAAAAGAGATTTCTAATAACCGGTATCTGTAAATACAATAACTTCGATAAAGAAATTTATTTCTGTTTAATAGCTTGCAGTCTCAGAGTACAGTGGGAAATGTGCACAGCAACTTTTAGGGTTACTTTATTCTTCTTTGGTATGTTTTCAAACTCTGTAATGCTATTTGACACCCTACATCTATTTTATGCACAGTACGGTATGTCTAGGGACTCTGCTCGTTGTGAGCGGACACAAGCAGAGTTGGCTGCTGTCCGTAAACAGCTGGAAGCTGCGTTGGCTTCCGTCGACAAACATCCAGCTGGTGCTCGAAGTTGCGGTGACGTCAGGGCGACAGTGACGAGACCTGCGACACCTTTGATGCCACTGGAATCCCCTGGTGACCCGGACGTCACTGCGCTTCCGATAAGCAACATCTGACCGGTGCGTCCTGACTCCAGAGTGGGTTGCAGACAGTGGTGGTTCGCGTGTCACTGGGCGGAAGGCGAAAGAGGGAGCAGGCCGTGCGGCTGGCTCCCTACGTCTTAAAAAAATGTTCAAATGTGTGTGAAATCTTATAGGACTTAACTGCTAAGGTCACCAGTCCCTAAGCTTACACACTACTTAAACTAAATTATCCTAAGGGCAAACACACACACACACACACACACACACACACACACACACACACACACACACACACACACACACACACGCCCGAGGGAGGACTCGAACCTCCGCCGGGACCAGCCGCACAGTCCACGACTGCAGCGCCTGAGACTGCTCGGCTAATCCCGCGCGGCCCCAACGCGTTAGCAACAGATACGAGGTGCTACCCAGTGTTGATAACTGAGCCAACACGGGGTGCCTCTCCTGTTGGGCCAGCGGTCGCTTCTCCCAGCCAGTCCGTGCAAAGGCCGAGGCTGGGTATGCTTGTCATTGGGAGCTGCAACGTTAGGCGGGCGATGGAGCCCCTCAGGGGGATAGCAGGCAAGGCGGGAAGTAATTACAGTGTGCATTCGGTATGTTTCCCGGCAGATTTCGTCCGTGATGTGGAGGAGGCCCCGCCGGCGGCTATCGAGCGCACTGGGTGCAACCGGCTGTGTGTAGTGGCACGAACGACGCCTGCCGCTTGCGTTCTGAGGCCATCCTCGGCTCCTTTCGGTGGCTGGATGATTTGGTGAAGGCAACTAGCAACCCACGCAGGGTGCAGGCTAAGCTGTCCATTTGTAGTATCGTACCGATGGTTGATCGCGGTCCTCTGGTTTGGAGCAGAGCGGAAGTTCTAAGCCAGAGGCTCAGACGGCTCTGCTACGGTATCTGACGCGAATTTCTCGACCTCCGCTATAGGGTGCAGAAATGTAGAGTTCCCCTTAATAGGTCA
Organism: Schistocerca piceifrons; assembly: GCF_021461385.2. Taxonomy (NCBI): domain Eukaryota; kingdom Metazoa; phylum Arthropoda; class Insecta; order Orthoptera; family Acrididae; genus Schistocerca; species Schistocerca piceifrons. The sequence continues at coordinate 224,399,767 of NC_060146.1, forward strand.
GGCGTGCACTACACACAGGTAGCGGCTACTGGGGAAGCGGAGTGCGTGTGGAATGCACGTGGGCCTTTTTTAGGTTAGAGAACCTCTCCCTTGGGAGCAAAGACGATTTGCCTGTTAACTTACCCACAGCGAACTCAGAGAATCTTGGTCTTCGCAAATCAGAGATGGAAAATATTACTAGGATTTTAGAAAACTGCAAGAACATCCAAGAAAGATCCCAGAATTAGTATCGCTCACTGAAAGTTATAATATTGGGAACGGAAAGCTGGTTGAAAACAGACGTCAATGACAACGAAATCCTAAGTTCAATTTGGAATATTTATAGTAAGGATAGGTTAGTCGCCAATGGTGGCTGCGTGTCTATTGCAGTAAAAAATTCGATAAAATCTAGTGAGGTTATAACGTATTCCGAATGTGAATTAGTATGGGTGAAATTGAGTATTAGAGAACGGTCAAAAATGGTGATCGGATGCTTGCTGGCTCAGCATCTGTAGTTGTAGAGTGCTTCAGACAGAACTTGCAGAATATCATTAGTAATTTTCCTCGTTATGCCGTTATAATAGGGGGTGACTTCAACTTGCCAGGTATAGATCGGGAGTGTTGATGCCATCAAAACTGGTGCCAGAGACAGGAAACCGAGTGGCATTGTTCTGGATGTCTTGTCCGAAAATTACATTGAGCAGATAGAGAACCAACTCCTGAGGGTAACATCTTAGACCTCCTGGCAAAACACCTGAAGTTATCGAATCAGTTAACGTACGGGAAGTTATCAGTGATCGTAAGGCTGTGATAGCATCTATGACGACGGGTCCTAGAAGGGATGTTAAAGGTACGAAGATATTTGCTCAGCAAGGGCGACAGGATACAAATTTTAGAATGTCTCAGCAGTCACCATCGAATATTCGGTGATGAGGACGAAGATGTGGAGAACAAATGGAAAAAGTTCAAAGGCATCGTTCAATGCGCCCTAGACACGTATGTTCGGAGTAAGGTTTTAAGGGATGGGAAAGATCCACCATAGTTTAATAGCCGTGTTATAAAAGCGCTACGCAAACAAAGAGCACTTCACCTCAGATTAAAGAGAAGTAAAAACCTAGCTGAACGAAGGGAAAATGACGGTAAGGAAAGCAATGGGAGAAGCGTTCAATGATTTTGAAAGTAAGACGTTGTCAACCGACCTGAGTAAAAACCCTAAGAGATTTTGGTCGTACGTAAAATCAGTAAATGGGTCAAAAATCATCTATTCAGTCTCTCAGCGACCACACCGGTACCGAAACGGAAGATAACAGAGATAAGGCCGAAATACTGAATTTGGTCTTCCGAAATTGTCGCACCGCGGAACAACGTAACCATGTCCCTCCTTTCAATCGTCGTACGAACATCGAAATGGCAGATATTGAGATAACCGATAGCGGAATTGAAAAGCAGCTACAATCACTCATTAGCGGAAAGGCTTCAGGACCGGATGAAATACCTCTAAGATTCTATAAAGATTATGCGGAAGAACTTGCTCCCCTTCCAGCAGTAATTTATCGTAGATCGCTCGAGCAATAAAAGGTACCTAGCGACTGGAAAAAAGTCCAGGTAATTCACGTTTTTAAGTAAGGCCGTAAGACAAATCCACACAATTAGAGAAATATATCGCTGACAAGGCCCCGGAGTAGACAACATTCCATTAGAACTACTGATAGCCTTGGGAGAGCCAGCCCTGACTAAAACTACCATCTGGTGAGCAAGATGTGTGAGACAGGTGAAATACTCTCAGACATAAAGAACAATATAACAACTCCAATCCCAAAGAAAGCACGTGTTGATAGATGTGAAAATTACCGAACTATCAGTTTAATAAGCCACGGCTGCAAAATACTAACGCGAATTCTTTACAGACGAATGGAAAAATTGGTAGAAGCCGACCTCGGGGAAGATCAGCTTGGATTCCGTAGAAATATTGGAACACGTGAAGCAATATTGACCCTCCGACTTATCTTAGAAGAAAGATTAAGGAAAGGCAAACCTACGTTTCTAGCATTTGTAGACTTAGAGAAAGCTTTTGACAATGTTGACTGGAATACTCTTTCAAATTCTGAAGGTGGCAGGGATAAAATACAGGGAGCCAAAGGCCATTTACAATTTGTGCAGATGGCAGTTATAGAAGTCGAGGGGCATGAAAGGGAAGCAGCGGTTGGGAAGGGAGTGAGACAGGGTTTTAGCCTATCCCAGATGCTATTCAATCTGTATATTGAGCAAGCAGTAAAGGAAATAAAAGAAAAATCCGGAGTAGGAATTAAAATCCATGGAGAAGAAATAAAAACTTTAAGGTTCGCCGATGACATTGTAATTCTGCAGAGACAGCTAAGGACTTGGAAGAGCAGCTGAACGGAATGAACAGTGTCTTGAAAGTAGGATATAAGATGAACATTAACAAAAGCAAAACTAGGATAATGGAATGTAGTCGAATTAAATCGGGTGATGCTGAAGGAATTAGATTAGAAAATGATACGCTTAAAGTAGTAAATGAGTTTTGCTATTTGGGGAGCAAAATAACTGTGATAGTCGAAGTAAAGAGGATATAAAATGTAGACTGGCCATGGCAAGGAAAGCGTTTCTGAAGAGAAATTTGTTAACATCGAGTATAGAAATAGGTGTCAGGAAGTCTTTTCTGAAAGTATTTGTATGGAGTGTAGCCTTGAATAGAGTGTAGCCATGTGTGGAAGTGAAACATGGACGATAAATAGTTTGGACAAGAAGAGAATAGAAGCTTTTGAAATGTGGTGCTACAGAAGAATGCTGAAGATTAGATGGCTAGATCACACAACTGATGAGGAGGTATTGAATAGAATTAGAAGAGAAATTTGGGGCACACCTTGATTAGAAGAAGGGATCGGTTGGTAGGACATGTTTTGAGGCATCAAGGGATCACAAATTTAGCATTGGAGGGCAGCGTGGAGGGTAAAAATCGTAGAGGGAGACCAAGAGGTGAATGCAGTAAGCAGATTCAAGAGGATGTAGGTTGCAGTAAGTACTGGGAGATGAAGCTTGCACAGGATAGAGTAGCATGGAGAGCTGCATCAAACCAGTCTCTGGTCTGAAAACAACAACAACAACAACAACAACAACAACATCGCTGACGTGAATCTGTTGTAGAATTATGGAGCATGGTTCGTTCTCAAGAATTATGACGTTTTTGGAAAGTGAAGGTCTCCTCTACAAAAACATGGATTCCGCAAACGGAGGTCCTGCGGAAGTCAGCTCGCTCTATTCTTCCATGAGATGCACAGCGAAGTGGACAACGACGCTCAGGTTGATGCCGCGTCCCTCGGTTTCAGTAAAACATTTGACACCGCCCGCATTGCCGTTTAATGAGTAAACTACGAGCTCACGGAGTATCAGAGTCGACTTGCGATTGGTTTCAAGACTTTCTTGCAGACATAACTCAACACGTCGCTCTTAATGGAACTAAATCGACAGACGTAAAGGACCGTTGCTGTTCACAATATATGATCTACTAGAAAGTGTCGGATGCTCTTTAAGGCTATTGGCAGATGATGCAGTTGTCTACACGAAAGTAGCAACGCCAGAAGATAGTAAGAATTTGCAGAACGACCTGCAGAGAATTGATGAATGATGCAGACTGAACGTAAATAAATGTAACATTCTGCGCATAGATAGGGAAAGGAATCCACTACTGTGCAGCTACACTGTTGATGACAAACAGCTGGAGACAGCGTCTGCAGTAAAATATCAAGGCGTAGCTATCAAGAGCTACCTTAAGTGCAATGACCATATAAAACCGATAGTGGGAAAAGCAGACACCAAACTCAGATTCATCGGAAGAATCTTAACGAAATGTAGCTCATCCACGAAAGAAGTGGCTTGTAAGGCGCTTTTTCGCCCGATTCTTACGTATCGTTCATTTATCTGGGATCCGTATCAAGTAGGACCGATAGAGGAGACAGAGGAGATCCAACCAAGAGCGGCATCGTTTAGATGGCGAGAGAGCGTTGCAGAGATGCTAAACAAACTACGAGTAAACTGGAGACGTTACAAGAGGGGCGTTGTGCATTAAGGAGAGATTTACTATTGAAATTTCGGGACAGCACTTTTCAGGAGGAGTCGGACAACATATTACTCCCCCGCACATACATCTCGCGTATTGGCCACGAGGAGAAAAATCGAGAAATTAGAGCCAATACAGGGTCTTACCGACAATCATTCTTTCCACGCACTATTAGCGAGTGGAACAGTGTTGGAGGGATCAGGTAGTGGTACCGAAAGTACTCTCCGCCACACACCATTAGGAGACTTGCGGAGTATGATGTAGATGTCCTTACCAGGCTTGGGTGTGAGGACTACAATGGCTTCACACGTGTGACTGGGAAACGTGCGTCCAAATGCGATCATTCGTACGAAGGGGAAAGTGCTTGCCGTCGAGAGATGGGTGCTGATACGTCTGAACGTGAATATCGCCTGGTCCTGGAGCAGAGGATAGTGTTCCCTCATAATTACAACGGTATTTTAGCATTCGCAATTCTGAGAGGGAAAGATATCTCTCGAGCTGCCTCCGCTCGTTTCCAAGGAAGGAAGGCAGGATAATGACGGGCAGAGCTCGAGATCTCTTCAACTATCAATCCAAGGTGTTTGAAATATCGATAGTGTCCACAATGACATCGTCACCAGTCAGGCCAGCAACTGGGAGATGTACTGTGTCTCCAAAAATCTGATATAAATTACCTCAAACAACAGAAGAGGGAGTAGAACAGTAAAAGAGTCAGTAAAAAAAGATCCATCTAGCTTTCTTACAATCTCTGATAATTCTACAACACTATACCCGCAACTGTTTATAACGAATACGGTTCTCCTTTTCGGGACGGCGTTCGAAGTCACTGAGGGCACGCCTTCGCGCCTCGCAGCATTCCTCAGCCCACGTCACGCGTGGTAGGGAAGAGGCTCGGGGAACGTAACACTCTGCGGCGGTAAGAATAGTATTCGCAACGTGCTCTACTTGGCCATCACTGCCGTGGAAACGTTGATCGTCGAAGGGTTTCAGCGGAGAGGAGAGCTTCCAGTCAGCTTAAGTAAGTTTCCACTTGATCCTGCACACAGATCAGGCGTGAGTTAGCAGACGAATTGCGCACTGGAAATGGTCGGTCGAGTATGTGTCTGGGGGGACGGACCACTCTGGACTGTGGGCAAGCTGTGCCGTACAGTACAAGAGGTGCAGGTGCGAAAAAGTGTGGTTGGAATCTGAAAAATGGTGGAATCACCTGTGTTGAGAGTAAACTGATTGATTATATCTGCCAGGAGAGAGCCTCTTGGGCAGGTTCCCAGAGAGCCCCAAACGGGATGGTGGGTGTTCAAGTCGCCACCAAGCAGAAAGGGTTGAGGAAGCTGAGTGGTAAGCTGGTGATATGTAGATATTACAAAGGGAAAAGGTATAACTGGAGAGAGAAAGATTAACAGCAACAACTTGTACATGGGTATTCAATGAAATAGTTTGACTAAGGATGTCGTCCCAAATAAGCGTCGTGACGCCTCCCTCAGATGGAGTTCCTTTCTCAGAAGGGAGGTCGAAACCTGCTGCAGTGAAGTATAACAGGTTGAAGTGGTCTTTAGGGCGTAATTTCGTTTCTTGGAGACATGAAACTGGGAATTGTGATTGCAATGGCAGCTGTTAGTCTGCCCTAATGATCTGATGCCACGAATTTTCCGCTGGAGATCAGCCATATTGCATTATAGGAGATCTTTCTGCTAGGAGGAGAATTAGATCAGTGGCTGCGTAGCGCCAGATTTCGGTCGCACACTACTACTACAGTGCTGTGAGGCTGGAGGACCTTGTTAAATTTTGTCTACAGAGGCACCAGTAACCTATGTGGATCTGTCAGCTGACTCCAGGGTGGAGAGTCAGTTGGTAATCCCCACTGGTGAAATGGATGTCGAACCGACAAAGGTGCTGCACGGTGTCACTTTTGTAGAGGATCTCCGATTTGGGGAAGAGGAGTAATGTTCGACCCCTTAATACCTTTGGGTCTGCCAGACGTGAACCCAGACGTTCGCTGACTTTATGAACGCAAAATGTCATTCTGGGAGTACTCTGTTTTAAATTTCCGTGCTTGTGGTTGCATCACAATGACTTCACCAGTGTATGCTAAGGTTTTTTGGTGTGTAACAACTGCAGTGGTCAGAGGTGAGAATGTCACCTTAGAACTAGGCGATGTCAAAACCGTATAACTGACTTGGAGGTCGCGGGTCTGCATGGCTGTATCTCTTGTGGGCTGTGGTTTACCAACAATGGTACTGTAGCTGCTGGACAGTGGTATGCAAGGCTTTTGGCTAGGCGACATTTTGCGAGCGACATGGAGTGGCACCTTTCCCTTCACCCGGTCTCCTGAATGGCTTGCTCATTGAGGTACACTAGGCACTTGCGGGATGAAGTGGCACGGTTGCAGTGGGGAGAAGAAGATGGGTAAACCCCTCATTAACATCCGAATCACAAGTTACACATTTGGCAGAGTCTTTACAGGGTGTGCAGGTATGGTTATAACGCTGACTTTGGTAGCAACACATTAGGTTCAATGTGTAGGATCTCTCATTGATGCCTTCAAAGACCACCTTGATCTACAATGCGAGCTCCACTCGATTACACGTTAAGAGGGTGAGGGTAGGCATTAATCCTGCATCAACATTCATAACCAGATGGACTGTGGTTACACCTTGATCAAAGAAAAAATAATGTACATCTACTTCAGTCATTCTATCAACCGGCCCAACTACATGAAGGATTCGGTGTTTTACGAGCCTCTACACGAACGGGGTATCTGTGGAGAAGCATAGCTTTATGCTTTTGGGCTTAAAAGGCACCGTGTCTCACGAAGCAAATCTCCATTGCTTAAGCGAGAGCAGGACTTCAGTGTGCCTGCAGATGTGTCACACCTTGCTGAATGATGAATGGGTTCAATGTAAAGCTCCGACCACCACCTGTGCATGATACCGCGGCGAAGCGGGATGCAACAGGAAGATTTGTCGTGTGTGTGTGTGGTTGGTTAGTTGACTGAAAGAGGGGGCGGGAAGGGACCAGACTGCAAGCTCATCGGTCCCATGTTCCCGGTAAAATAATTACACAACGGAAAAACGAAAAGAAAGGAGACGTACAGCACAATAACAGGAGAAAGGAAGAACCCGAAGAGTAACATAAGGGTAACCAATACTACTATGGACAGAACAGGAAAAGAAAACCAGAGAAGCAAGAAACAGGTAGAAGGGGTAAAAACAAGAGAGCAGATGACCGTGGCTGTCCGACCACGAGAATAAAAAGGAAAATCCAGCCACCCTGCGACACATTAAATCATTCACCCTAAAAGCATTAGAGTGCAAACAGAAAGGGTATGCGCTAAAACTTATATAGAATGATACAACCCACCGTCACGTATAAAACGTAAAACTAAATTAGTCGAAGCATTGTTAGCTAAAATTAATGGCAACGAGTGCGGTAACTGAAGAGTGTCGCAGGGCAGCCACAGAAGGAGAGTTCAGCAAGATATTGGCCACTGTCAGCCGGGCGCCGCACCGAGGTAGTTCATGACGTTGCAGGAGGCAGACGTGTGTCAACGCAAGTGTGGCCAATGCGGAGCCGTCAGGGAACCACACAGTCCCTGCGAGAGGCCCGCATGGAGGACTGCCACACATTCGTAGTCTCCTTAATGGCACAAAGTTTGTTGTGCATACTGAGGTTATACCGTTTCGTCTCCCGAAACCGCAAAACCTTGCGGGGTAGCACTGAACGCAGGTCAGTTGCTGAGCAGCCGGTCTCCATAAGCGGTTTCCGCGTTGCCTGTTGTGCCTGCCCGTCAGCAAGTTCATTGCCCGAGATTTCGACGTGACCTGCGGTTCCGACAAAGACGACTGAACAACTGGAGCGTTCCAGGGCGTAGATGGACTCCTGGATGGTCACTACCAAAGGATGACGAGGGTAGTACTGATCGATAGGTTGTAGACTGCTCAAGGAGTCAGTACACAGAAGAAACGCCTCTCCAGAACAGGAACGAATGTGCTCCAGAGCACGAGATATAGCCACCAGCTCGGTCGTGAAAACACTGCAGCAATCGAGCAAGGAATACTGTTCAATATGTCTTCCATGGACATACGCGAAGCCAAAGTGAGCGTCAGCCATCGAGCCGTCAGTATAAACCACTTCGTGGCCTCGGTACATGTCACTCGAGAGGCAGTGGCAGCGGAGAGCCGTGGTCTTAACTGAGTCCTTAGTGCCACGTGAAAGGTCAAGGCTAAGCTGCGGCCTAGGTGAGCACCATGGACGTGTACGTGAATGGACCTCAAATATAGGCGGTAAAGGTAAGGACTCCAGTTGGGAAAGAAGGGATCAGACACGAACTGCAATTGGAAGCCCTGACCTGAGCTGAGCTGCCGATGCGGGAGACGAACCGCCGTGGGTGAGAAAATGAGACTGTGATTCGGATGCGCAAGAAAACTACGAACGTGTGCTACGCAACTGTCGAGCAGTTGTGCACGCGTAACCTGCAATGGAGGGGCTAAGGCCTCCACAAAGGCACTGGTCACCGGACTACTCCTAAAAGCTCCAGTCGCTAGGTGAACGCCACAGTGGTGCACTAGGTAGAATAAACGCAATGCTGAAGGTGCCGCCGAACTATAAACCATACTCCCATAGTCAAAGCGGGACTGAACAAAGGCTCAGTAGAGCTGCAGCAGCGTAGAGCTACCTGCACCCCAGTTGGTATTGCTCAGACAGCGGAGGGCACTCAGGTGCTGCCAGCACTTCCACTTCAGCTGACGAAGGTGAGGAAGCCAATTGGGCGTCGAAAACCAGTCCTAAGAATTGGTATGTCTCCACTAAAGTGAGTGGATCGTCATTAAGGTTTGTTGTTGTGGTCTTCAGTCCTGAGACTGGTTCGATGCAGCTCTACATGCTACTCTATCCTGTGCAAGCTTCATCTCCCAGTACCTACTGCAACCTACATCCTTCTGAATCTGCTTAGTGTATTCATCTCTGTCTCCCTCTACGATTTATACCCACCACATTGCCCTCCAGGACTAAACTGGTGATCCCTTGATGCCTCTGAACATGTCATACCAACCGATCCCTTCTTCTAGTCAAGTTGTGCCACAAACTCCTCTTCTCCCCAATTCTATTCAATACGTCATCATTAGTTATGTGATCTACCCATCTAATCTTCAGCATTCTTCTGTAGCACCACATTTCGAAAGCTTCTATTCTCTTTTTGTCCAAACTATTTACCGTCCATGTTTCACTTCCATATATGGCTACACTCCATACAAATACTTTCAGAAGCGACTTCCTGACAATACTCCATGTTAACAAATTTCTCTTCTTCAGAAACGCTTTCCTTGACATTGCCAGTCTACATTTTATATCTTCTCTACTTCGACCATCATCAATTATTTTGCTCCCCAAATAGCAAAACTCCTTTACTACTTTAAGCGTTTCATTTCCTAATCTAATTCCCTCAGCATCACCCGACTTAATTCGACTGCATTCCATTATCCTCGTTTTGCTTTTGTTGATGTTCATCTTATACCCTCCTTTCAAGACACTGTCCATTCCGTTCAACTGCTCTTCCAAGTCCTTTGCTGTCTCTGATAGAATTACAATGTAATCGGCGAACTACAAAGTTTTCGTTCCTCCTCCATGGATTTTAATACCTACTCCGAATTTTTCCTTTTGTTTCCTTTACTGCTTGCTCAATATACAGATTGAATAGCATCGGGGAGAGGCTACAACCCTGTCTCAATCCCTTCCCAACCAATGCTTCCCTTTCATGTCCCTCGACTCTTATAACTGCCATCTGGTTTCTGTACAAATTGTAAATAGCCTTTCGCTCCCTGTATTTTACCCCTGCCACCTTCAGAATTTGAAAGAGCGTATTCCAGTCAACCTTGTCAAAAGCTATCCCTAAGTCTACAAATGCTAGACACATAGGTTTGCCTTTCCTTAATCTAGTTTCTAAGATAAGTCGTAGGGTCAGTATTGCCTCACGTGTCGGCTTCTACTAGTTTTTCCATTCGTCTGTAAAGAATCCGCGTTAGTATTTTGCAGCCGTGACTTATTAAACTGAGAGTTCGGTAATTTTCACATTTGTCAACACCTGCTTTCTTTGGGATTGGAATTATTATATTCTTCTTGAAGTCTGAGGGTATTTCGCCTGTCTCATACATCTTGCTCACCAGATGGAAGAGTTTTGTCATGACTGGCTCTCCCAAGGCAATCAGTAGTTCTAATGGAATGTTGTCTACTCCCGGGGCCTTGTTTCGACTTAGGTGTTTCAGTGCTCTGTCAAACTCTTCACGCAGTATCATATCTCCCATTTCATCTTCATCTACATCCTCTTCCATTTCCATAATCTTGTCCTCAAGTACATCGCCCTTGTATAGACCCTGTATATACTCCTTCCACCTTCCTGCTTTCCCTTCTTTGCTTAGAACTGGGTTTCCATCAAAGCTCTTGATATTCATACAAGTGGTTCTCTTTTCTCCAAAGGTCTCTCTAATTTTCCTGTAGGCAGTATATCTTACCCCTCGTAAGATCTCATTTTTGAGACGTTTGTATTTCCCTGCTTCATTTACTGCATTTTTGTATTTTCTTCTTTTATCAATTAAATTCAGTATCTCCTCTGTTACCCAAGGATTTCCACTAGCCCTCGTCTTTTTACCTACTTTATCCTCAGCTGCCTTCACTACTTCATCCCTGAAAGCTACCCAATCTTCTACTGTATTTCTTTCCCCCATTCCCGTCAATTGTTCCCTTGTCCTCTCCCTGAAACTCTGTACAGCCTTTGGTTTAGTCTGTTTATCCAGGTCCATTTCAAATTCCTACCTTTTTGCAGTTTCTTCAGTTTTAATCTACAGTTCATAACCAATAAATTCTGGTCAGAGTCCACATCTGCCCGTGGAAATGTCTTACAATTTAAAATCTGGTTCCTAAATTCCTCTTATCATTATATAATGTATCTGAAACCTTTTAGTATCTACAGGGTTCTTCCATGTATACAACCGTCTTTCATGATTCTTGAACCAAGTGTTAGCTATGGTTAAGTTATGTTCTGTGCAAAATTCTACCGGGCGGCTTCCTCTTTCATTTCTTACCCCAATCCATATTCACCTACTACGTTTCCTTCTCTTCCTTTTCCTACTGTCGAATTCCAGTCACCCATGACAAATTTTCGTCTCCCTTCACTACCTGAATAATTTCTTTTGTCTCATCATACATTTCATCAATTTTTTCATCTGCTGCGCTAGTTGGCATATAAACTTGTACTACTGTAGTAGACGTGGGCTTCGTGTCTATCTTGGCCACAATAATGCGTTCACTATGCTGTTTGTAGTAGCTTACCCGTACACCTATTTTTTTTATTCATTATTAAACCTACTCCTGCATTACCCCTATTTGATTTTGTATTTATAACCCTGTACTCACCTGACCAGAAGTCCTGTTTCTCCTGCCACCGAACTTCACTAATTCCCACTATATCTAACTTTAACCTATCCATTTCCCTTTTTAAATTTTCTAACCTACCTGCCCGATTTTCTCCTGATAACAACGTCCTCTTGAGTAGTCCCCGCCCGGAGATCCGAATGGGGGACTATTTTACCTACGGAATATTTTACCCAAGAGGACGCCATCATCATTTAATCATACAGTAAAGCTGCATGTCCTCAGGAAAAATTACGGCTGTAGTTTCCCCTTGCTTTCAACCGTTCGCAGTACCAGGACAGCAAGGCCGTTTTGATTAGTGTTACAGGGCCAGATCAGTCAATCATCCAGACTGTTGCCCCTGCAACTACTGAAAAGGCTGCTGCCCCTCTTCAGGAACCACACGTTTGTCTGGCCTCTCAACAGATACCCCTCCATTGTGGTTGCACCTACGGTACGGCTTTCTGTATCGTTGAGGCACGCAAGCCTCCCCACCAACGGCAAGGTCCATGGTTCATGGGTGGGGTGGGGGGGGGGAGTCATTAAGGTAAAGTTCTGTTTCTGGATGAACGGTACGACGCCGACATAAATGCATGACACACGGCTTTGCGGCTGAAAACTGGAAGCCGTGGGCTAGAGGCCAGGACTGCACCTCGTGGATGGGTCCTTGTAGGCGCCACTCAGCAACACCAGTCCTGGTGGAGCAGTACGAAATGTGGAAGTAGTCTGCATACAATGAAGGTGAGACGGATGGCCCTACAGCTGCTGCTACACCATTAATGACCACTACAAGTAGAGAGACTCAGTACAAAGCCCTGCAGGAGCCCCTGGATATGGGGGGGGGGGGGGGGGATGATTATGGGAGGCACCAACTTTGACACGAAGTACGAGGCGACAGGAAATTTTGGTTAACAATCGGAGACCCCACTCATATAATGCGTCAAAGATATTATGTCGCCTGGTGGTGTCATATGCTTTTCATAAATCACAAAAGACGGCAACCAGGTGTTGGCGTCGGGAAAAGGCTGTTTGGATGGCAGACTCGAGGGACAAGATTATCAGTGGTAGAGCGACCCTGGCGGAAACCACCCTAACATGGAGGTAGTAGGCCACGTAACTCCAGAACCCAACCCAAGACCCACCATACGCTCCAGCAGCCTGCTAAGAACGTTGGTGAGGCTGATGGGCCGATAGCTATCCACATAAAGCGGGTTTTTACCGGGTTTGAGCTACAGAAGGATGGTGCTCTCCTGACACTGCATCACACCAGATCCGATTGAAGATGATGAGATGTCGGTTGTAGTCAGATGAGAGATGTTCAATCGTCTGACTGTGGATCTGATCTGCCCCTGGAGCTGTGTCGGGGCAATGTGCAAGGCACTTGTAAGCTCCCACTCTGTAAATGGGGCGTTATAGGGTTCACTGCAGCGTGTAGTGAATGAGAGGACATTCCCTTCCAGCCGCCGTTTGAGTGTGCGAAAGGCTGGGAGGTAATTCTCCGACGCAGAGGCTCGAGCAAAGTGCTCGGCAATCGCATTTGCGTCGGTACATAACTCGCCATTTGTAACACTGGGGACTGCTGTTGGGGCCTCGTACCCGGAAAGACGTTTGATCTTTGCCCAGACTTGGGAAGGTGACGTGTGGCACCCAATTGTTAAGACATCTCTCTCCCAACACCACTCCTTCCGTTGTCTGATAAGGTAGTGAACACGGTTACGGAGCCGTTTAAAGGCTATGGGGTGCTGCAGGCAAGGATGCCGCTCATGCCGCTGTAGAGCTCGCCGACGATCCTTAAGTGCTTCAGCGACCACCAAGGGACTGCATTATGCCTCTGGCACCCTAAAGAGCGAGGGATCGCGTTTTCTGCCGCAGAAACGATTGTTGTTGTCACCTGCTCAACAATCACATTGATGTTACTGTGTGGGGGAGATTGAACAGTGACAGGAGAGGTGACAGGAGAGGCTTTACTTCTGCCAGTACCTCGCCTCCTACCTTCCAAACTTTACAGAAGCTCTCCTGCGAACCTTGCAGAACTAGCACTAGCAAGCCAAAGGTCCCGAGTTCGAGTCTCGGTCCGGCACACAGTTTTAATCTGCCAGGAAGTTTCATATCAGCGCACACTCCGCTGCAGAGTGAAAATCTCATTCTGTGTTCAAATTGTTACAATTTGTTAAGTTCAACCAGCGGAAATTTTTCTTGCCTGGTGGTTGCTAACGCCCCAGTTACCTGCCCTGGGGCTAAGTGCATGTAACGGCAATTTACGTTTCCTAACCTTGCCGCTGCTGTCCGGTGAGGCGTGTAGTTTTGGCAGCTTTCTAAATTTTAGGCCGTTTATGATTCTTCTACTCTGGTGGTAGTGATTCCTTTCTCGTTCCAGGCGCTCTAAGCACAGTATTCTTGGGACGCAGTGCAGACTGCTGGTTCTGGCTTTGACGTGTTGTTCCATTGTTGCATTTGGTTTATCGGACGTCAGGTAGCTTCAGCAAAATTATCATTAGTCATTCGTTAGACTGCCACTAGTCTGAGTTACCATCTTGTGAAGTGAATGCAACCCCTGGCTGCCTGTCTCACCGCTCGTGAAAGTGTTTGTTGCCGGACCTTTTCAGAGGTCGATTCATGGAGCACCGTTGTGGCCCGTTGGTTCTTGTAAGACGTGTGGTCTAAAAGGATGTCTGATGGCCAGTAGTTCAGTGTAACGCTCCTTCAGTCCACGCCTTCTGCGGGTGTAGTATCCCTCAGTACCCTTTAAGGAACTTATGTACTGGTGTTTGTGTTTTATTAATGTATTATTTATTACAATACCTTGTAATGCCTACATTAGAGGTTGTGTGTGTTTAGTTAGTAGTTCTGATCGCCTTCTGGAATAACTCTAGCAGTGTAGTGTTCAGTGGATGTTAAGGGGTGTCTTACAAAGTTTACCATAATCTTATTTCACCCGTTTGGAGATCAGTTGCTTGTTTTTAATTAACCTTTGCTATTGTGTTTGCTGTTTTACAGCAAGTTTCTAAATTTTCTTATATTATTGCCGTTCCTGGCGTGTAAGGCCTTCTGACCAGATCACAGTGGCTTGCTTTTAAAACAGCTGCTGTATCTGTATTTAATGGTAATTTGCTAAATTTTAACTCAAAACACTTATTTACACAGTTTATTCCTTCATTAATAACGTGTAGTATTTTTATTTATTGTTGAGTCTGGAATTTCTGGTTTAAAATAAATTGTGTGTAACTGTAAAAGGCAATCAATAGTAATTGATTACGGCCCAGTCCACAATCTTAACCGAATCTTGCCTTCCCTTGGCTACCAGGTTTCAGGTTTTATACAGCGGAAGACATATGGCCGAACTTCCAGCGCTTAAAGCACCGCACCGAGGGAGAGATATATGGCTTGACGTCACAGCGGTAGACCATCACCTTGACCTTGTCAAGGTGTCAACCTCAAAGGCCAAGACGAAGGCACTGGTGGCACCCTGGTTTTCCCTCGGACCCCGATGGACACGCTGGATGATATGAACACCTCGACGCTCTAAACTGGCGCGCAGTTCGTCGTCAGACTGAAAAAGAAGGTCTCTGTGGACTATAATACCCTGGACCGTATTTAAACTCTTATGGGGCGTGATGGAAACAAACATCCCCCACCTTGTCACAAGTGAGTAATGCCCATGACTGGACAGAGGATGCTGTTTCTATCAAGACAGACCCAGAGCGCCTTTTGGACAAGCCCTCCACCTCCTCAAGCTTGTCCTATAAATGCTCCACAAAAAGCTGAGGCTTCATGGACCTGAAATATTCCCCTTCAACTCTCGTACGTAGGAAGTACTGGGGCAAATAGGCTTCACTGCCAGCCTGGTGTTCCTCCCATTGTGTGGCCAGGAAGGGTAATGATTTGGGGTCGTGGTTCAAATGGCTCTGAGCACTGTTGGACTTAACATCTGAGGTCATTAGTCCCCTAGAACTTAGAACTACTTAAACCTAACTAACCTAAGGACAACACACACATCCATGCCCGAGGCAGGATTCGAACCTGCGATCATGGTAGTCGCACGGTTCCGGACTGAAGCACCTAGAACCGCTCGACCACCTCGGCTGGCTTTGGGGTCATATTTCGTAGCATTGAAGTTAGACTTTGCCCGCTTAGAGACTGCTGGCGGTGGACCGCCGTGCGGGATTAGCCAAGCGGTCTCAGGTGCTGCAATCATGGACTGTGTGGCTGGTCCCGGCGGAGGTTCGAGTCCTCCCTTGCTCCCTTGGGCGTTTGTGTGTGTGTGTGTGTGTGTGTGTGTGTGTGTCCTTACGATAATTTAGGTTTAGTGTGTAAGCTTAGGGACTGGTGACCTTAGCAGTTAAGTCCCACAAGATTTCACTCACATCTGAACATTTTTGACGTACTACCCTTCATGGTGTGTCATCCGCCCTGATGCCACCCACTCTTACCAGGGGCCCTCCCCACGGGCGGCGCCCAGTCTCAGCAAGGGCCACCTGGCAGGATGGCCATTGTTGGTCCCGATGCCTCAGGGAGATGGGCATCTGTTCCATGGCATACGTGGGGAGTTAACGGCGCAGGTATCAGCAGAGCGATCCCTGTGTTGTCAGGGGGCTACAACCAACAGGGCACATGGCGGCCCCACCAGAACTGACGCTACCGTGCTGGATATGAGGTGCAAAGAATTCCGTTGTCCTTGTCGGTGCAGAAATGACACTGCGTAGTTGGAGGAGGAAATTGCACACAGGAAGGTGTCCTCGCTCAAGAGATGGAGGACAAGCGGGACTGCAATACCACGACGAGAAAGTGGGCTAATGATCACAATGCACGATGGACACTGCACCATGTAAGGCGCCCTTCCCCATTTGGCTCGCTCTGCGGGAAAATTTTGGTAAATGGAGATCAGACCCTACAGGGGACGATCACATAAAGGCCGAAAGGTGCGAGACTCCTTTTAGTCACCTATTACGACAGGCAAGAATACCGTGGCCTGTTCTAACCTCCCTGGCCTGCAGGGGGACGTGTGCGTGTCGTCATTCCATTTCCGTTTATTAGACGAACGTTGTGTCGCTCGAGTCGATGCACTCATTGCAGATTTATCCCCCAGCGTTGCCAGTGTCTCCGATGGCGTGCTCCTTCCTTCTGCTGGGCACCTTCAGAGAGTATCTCATTCGCTTGAAATGATTATTCACGCCTCAGATCACCCCTCCTGTAACCCAGAAAGAGGGACCTAGCAGCAACTGCTAAGGTAACAGCTCAGGTTGTCACCCTCCCTGGATGTGACCTTTACAGTGGGTACATCAAAGCCCTACCAGTCGACCCGAGTCATGGGAGTTACTGATTGGCGGTATCCAGTCACCCTTTACATATCAAGCACGTGAGCTGGCATTCGAGCATGCACAGGAAGGAGTAAGTACAAAAAGGGGGACAAACACCGAAATGGAAGGAGGGCAGGAGAGAGAGACACAGAGACAAAGGACATACTTCCAAAACTTTCAGTTGCCAGATTTTACCCACATCTGGATCCAAGGGAAGAGAGAAAGAATTGGAGGATAGACATGCAGCATGGAGGAAGAAGGAAGGAATACTTCACGGACAGTAGCCCCACGTCAGCCAACCATGTACTCTCGAATGGGTTTAGAGTCCTGTAGGAGGATTACATTTCTTGTATTATAATACTCATTTCACCAGTATCGTCCAGCTATTGCACTAGGTACTTCCTCATACCGATACGAGTTTCCTTGCAAAATCTTTACTGGCAGGGAGACCACGTGGCAACCGGATTTTTGTAGTTTATCAACCCACCAAAGCAGCTCGCTGCAAACCTTGTATTCTCAATGATCTTTAACTCATTAAATATAAGGCGATTTGTATGGCAGGCTGTGAGACTCAGTAGCATTGCAGAATGGTAATTGGGTAATCAGTATATCACTGCTCAACTTATCTTTCAAACATATACTGACACACCTAATCTTTTTATCAATATGCATGTCCTGTTCTTTCTGATTATGTGTTGGTTCACTGCAAATTTTCAACCATCGATATTTTATAGAAAATGTTAATATAGATTCTTATAGTTGTTCGGTTTTTCTTAATTTAAACCATATTTCATAAAATTTTTGTAATTAAGGATTTATACACTGAATACATTCGTGATATTTAAAAAAAGACATGCATTTTTCGTAAAACAATGATTTTCCAGTTAGCATATACTTGATTAATTTTACTCGTGTATTTAAATGATGTAGATAATCTAACTGAACGAGAAATATAAAACAAGAAAGAGGTTATAAGTTGAAGAGGTACTTTTCAAGATCATACCGTTCCGATGTAGTCTGTTCTCTGATGGAGAGCCACGTTGATGAGCAGACATTACTAGCACAAGGAATCTTAAGTCTGGTACAATTTATATTCAGTGTTAAAAGTTTTCCGTTTGCTGTAAGCTGGTTTCGTTTACTAGTGTCACTCCGCACATAAGTATTTGAGTCAGGTGCCTCTGTGCAACGAAATACGTCCGAGAAGGTTACCAATTCGTAAATGCTTGGAAGCTGGTTATTGGATCCATTGGATCACTGAAACCAAATGTTACCAGCAGCATATTACCCTGTACTTGTTTCTTTTACATGTACCAGACCAGTGAGCCATTATCTTTTCATGCTACGCAGGTCGAGTATGCTACTCACAGACAACTGTAGAGTAGGCGATCAGAACCATAAATCAGTAGAAGCTCTACGCACGCCTGTTAGCTTTCAGGAAGGAAAGTAAAGCTATGTATTATTTTCTGATGGACGCTGGCACGATGCCTATGGGTGCACTACCTCACTAAATTGCTACGATTAAATATCGTATAGGAATTCAGCCTTACTAAATCTTTCAGCTAGTTAACTGTTGTCTGCATTTTGAAATTATACAAGCAGGGAGACGGACCCATAGTACAGGTGTGTGCTATAAGCAGAAACTTTACATATAAAAAGTAATCTGTTACTCATGTAATTATTTATTCCTGTAATACATACGATACTTTACACATGCCACACACACACACACACGTACACACACACACACACACACACGTACACACACACACACACACACACGTACACACACACACACACACACACACGTACACACACACACACACACACGTACACACACACACACACACACGTACACACACACGTACACACACACACACACACACACGTACACACACACACACACACACACACACACGTACACACACACACACACACACACACACGTACACACACACACACACACACACACGTACACACACACACACACACACACACGTACACACACACACACACACACACACACGTACACACACACACACACACACACACACGTACACACACACACACACACACACACACGTACACACACACACACACACACACACGTACACACACACACACACACACACACACACGTACGTACACACACACACACACACACACACACGTACGTACACACACACACACACACACACACACGTACGTACACACACACACACACACACACGTACGTACACACACACACACACACACACGTACGTACACACACACACACACACACGTACGTACACACACACACACACACACACACACACGTACGTACACACACACACACACACACACACACACACGTACGTACACACACACACACACACACACACACACACACACACACGTACGTACACACACACACACACACACACACACACACACACACACGTACGTACACACACGTACGTACACACACACACACACGTACGTACACACACACACACACGTACGTACACACACACACGTACGTTCACACACACACGTACGTTCACACACACACGTACGTTCACACACACACGTACGTTCACACACACACGTACGTACACACACACACGTACGTACACACACACACGTACGTACACACACACACGTACACACACACACACACACACGTACACACACGTACACACACGTACACACGTACACACACACACACACACGTACACACACACACACACACGTACACACACACACACACACGTACACACACACACACACACACGTACACACACACACACACACACGTACACACACACACACACACACGTACACACACACACACACACACGTACACACACACACACACACACACACGTACACACACACACACACACACGTACACACACACACACACACACGTACACACACACACACACACACACGTACACACACACACACACACACGTACACACACACACACACACACACACACGTACACACACACACACACGTACACACACACACACACGTACACATACACACACACGTACACACACACACACACACACGTACACACACACACACACACACACGTACACACACACACACACGTACACACACACACACACACGTACACACACACACACACACACGTACACACACACACACACACACACGTACACACACACACACACACACACACGTACACACACACACACACACGTACACACACACACACACACACACACACGTACACACACACACACACACACACACACGTACACACACACACACACACACACGTACACACACACACACACACACACACACGTACACACACACACACACACACACACACGTACACACACACACACACACACACACACGTACACACACACACACACGTACACACACACACACGTACACACACACACACACACACACACACACACACACGTACGTACACACGTACGTACACACACACGTACGTACATACACACATGTGTACGTACTCTACTTACATAGACGCAGTACCTCCAGCGAATCTGAGAAGTGACGCAAGAATCCCAGTTTCTGCAGTCTAGGAGACACAATTTCAAGCGTCGTCAGCTGGCCAATTTCCTCCATTGCGTCAAGGTCTTCCGCTGACAGAAACTCCGTGTAGATGCACAGCTGTGTGAGATTTGCGCACCGCCGCAGGGTGGCCATAACGACGCGGTGCCCAGTGTGGAACGGATCGGTCCAGATGTTGAGTCTCGGTGCCCTGAGCATGCGCAGCCTCCGGAGTGCTGTCAAGTCTACAGTCGACCGGAAGGACAGGACGTACCTCATGATGTCTACTCCAGTCAGCAGGTACTCGCACGTCAGTCTCGGATACAGCCGCATGGCTCCTACGTCGGTCACAGACAGCATCAGGTGTGGGTAGGAGATGTCCACTTCACACCTCGCAGCCAACTCTACTGTCATCACCTGCAACGGTGGCAGGGTGCGCAGGACGGCGCGTGTCGCGGCGCATTCGGCCGGTGTCCTGGTGCTGACGTACCTCTTGCCCTTCCACAGGTGTGTGAACCCGGTCACAACCCCGTGCCACTGCCTGCACACTGCAGCGCTCTGAGCCAGGTCTGGGACTGGCAGGTAGGAAAAGATGGAGACCAGTATCTCGTTCGGTAAGTTGTCCATCCTGGCCGACGATGTGGAGATTTCTGTAAACATAAGTAAATTTACTAGTCACACTAAGCTTCGACACATATTTTAAGTACCGGGTGATCAAAAAGCCAGTATAAATTCGAAAACTGAATAAATCACGGAATAATATAGATATGGAGGTACAAATTGACACATGCTTGGAATAACATGGGGTTTTATTAGAACCAAAAAATACAAAAGTTCAAAAAATGTCGGACAGATGGCGCTTGATCTGATCAGAATAGCAATAATTAGCATAACAAAGTAGGACAAAGCAAAGATGATGCTCTTTACACGAAATGCTCAATATGTCTACCAGAGATCCTCAACAATAGCTGTAGTCTAGGAATAATGTTGTGAACAGCACTGTAAAGCATGTCCGGAGTTATGGTGAGGCATTGGCGTCGGATGTTGTCTTTCAGCATCCCTAGAGATGTCGGTCTATCACGATACATTTGCGACTTCAGGTAACCCCAAAGCCAATAATCGCACGGACTGAGGTCTGGGGACCTGGAAGGCCAAGCATGACGAAAGTGGCGGCTGAGCACACGATCATCACCAAACGACGCGCGCAAGAGATCTTTCACGCATCTAGCAATATGGGGTGCAGCGCCATCCTGCATAAACGTCGTACGTTCCAGCATGTGTTTATCAGCCAGGCTGGGGATGATGCGATTCTGTAACATATCGGCGTACCTCTCACCCGTCACGGTAGCAGTTACAAAACCAGAATCACGCATTTCCTCGAAGAGAAAAGGCCCGATAACGGTAGATGTGGTAAGTCCAACCCATACCGTGACTTTCTCGTCATGCAAAGGAGTTTCCACGACAGTTCTTGGATTTTCGGTAGCCCAAATTCAGCAGTTGTGGGCGTTGACAGATCCTCGGAACGTGAAATGAGCTTCGCCGCTCCACAACACGTTACTCAACCAATCGTCATCTTCCGCCATCTTTTGAAACGCCCACACCGTAAATGCCTTCCGCTTCACTAAATCGCCAGGTAGCAGTTCAAGATGCCGATGGATTTTGTACGGATAGCATCGGAGGGTACGCCTAAGTGCCAACCAAACAGTAGTGTATGGAATGCCAGTGCGACGTGCTACTGCACGAGCGCTGACTTCCCCGTGCATAGACGAACCCGCTACAGTCTCCATTTCTTCCTGAACTGTCTCAGCAGCATTACGCCTTGTGCTCGGTCGGCCACTACGGGGTCTATCGCCTAAACAACCTGTGTCTTCGAACTTTGAAATCATTCTCGCCACAGCTGCATTTATCAACGGACCTTTACCCGTTCGAATCCCCTTCCTATGGCGATAGGATCGTAACGCTGAACTAGCACATTCCCCATTCTGATAATACAGCTTCACTAAAAGCGCCTTTTCAGGTAACGTCAACATGCTGTGACTGCTGGCGCATCTGATGCTCTCTCTCATTACAGCTGCTTTTATACACGATTGTCATGCGCAGCCACTGACGTTTTGCTGTCGAGCGCCATCTGTCGGACATTCTGAGAACTGTTTTTTTGAGTCTAATAAAACCCCATGTCATTCCAAGCATGTGTGTCAATTTTTACCCCTCTACATTATTCCGTGGTTTATTAAGTTTTTAAATTTATACTGACTTTTTGATCACCCGGTATGTCTATTTAAGGTATGTATGTGAATTTCAAGCAATCACATATTAAAACTACGCTGTTTAGCTTTTCAGTCTCAAGACTAGTTTCCACGATTGTTTATTCCGTGCAAATCTGTACGTCTCTTTCGGGGTGCCCAAAACGATCTCACACCTCACATAACTTTGTAAAAAGTGGGGGAAAACATCCTTGTTCTATTATTATCTCTGTTTTCAAGCTGGGGGAAAGCTTTGATGCCAGCTGTGCTCTGCTTAAGTCTTTGTTATTTCGATAACGAGGCCACGGCAGAGGTGAGTAGACAGTTACAAAGTAGAGAAGTGATTTGTGCACGCTTCCTTGTGGGTGTACAGATGTCCACAGGTAGGGCAGGCAGTAACAGGGACAATGACCTCTCAGGTCACTTTGGCAGGGCCGTACGAGGCAAAGCAGTCTGACTTGCTGTGGGTGGTGACAAGTCACGAAGTAGTCGTGAGGAAACGCCAGAGGTTCAAATAGCTCCGAGCACTATGAGACTTAACATCTGAGGTCATCCGTCCCCTAGACTTAGAACTACTTAAACCTAATTAACCTGAGGACAAAACACAGCCATGCCCGAGGCAGGATTCGAACCTACGACCGTAGCAGCAGCGCGGTTCCGGACTGAAGAGCCTAGAACCGCTCGGCCGCAGCAGCCGGCAACGTCAGAGGAAGTGTGTGATGTCTCCACTCAGTCAAGCCGTCGGCACGCAGACCATGCCGAGTTTCTGACGTCAGAGCGTGCAACAGCACGTTGGGGAGTCTTTCATAACGTGCAGAGCACTATCTAGCACGTATCATATTCTGAACGTGCGTTTGAACGTTGTCCAATGAGACGGCAGAACGCCACTAAGTCACGCTACACCAGCTCCCTTAAGTGCAGAGACTGCATATTGGCTCTCAGTTGGATCTCTCTATGTATGCCGTTTCTGAGCACCAGCAAACTGAGGAGCTGTCTAAAATAGCCGTTAATTGCATGATTCGCAGTACTGAAATGACGAGAAACGTCATATTCGTAGTGAAAGAATTATTGCAACTTGGGTATTACGAGAGTATCCATTTGAGGACAACGGCATGTTTAGGATCCATTAAAGCGGACTGTTCTTGGTGCAGTTTGTTATAGTTAAAAATCAACTAGTAATATAGCTACGATTGAAGCTTATAGGACAGAGTAATGAGGTAGGTATGCTACAGCTTTACAAAGTGATGCTAACACGTTAGTGAGTGATCACTTTAGCGCAATGCATACGGTAACGGATTGGTAATGATCAGACGTTGTATGTTTGTAGTTCGCGTCCCACTACGTCCCAAAGTTTTTTTTCTAACCTTCGCGTTTTTAATGGGTTCTTATACGTTTTTAATTATTTTAATATATGTCTATAGTCTTATATTCGATATTATGTAAGTATAAGTGCACTCATTTTCAGGGGCGAGTTTTTTTATTGGCTTGATCTACAGGACATCTTACACTATCTGCCCTTTCTTTCTTTCTTTCTTTCTTTCAAGTTTTGTGATTCAAATGTTGTAGAGATTCTGCTGTTAAGTAGAGACAGTGATGAAGTAAGAATGATCTAAAAAGTGAGAGTGAGGAAATAATTTTTATCCGATGTGGAGAACTATTGTAAATTTGTATCGCACTACCTGTAATGAAACTTTTATAAGCCGTTGTCCTTATTGACTGGACATGTTACTTTCCATTCTCCCTTAAACCATGTTCATGGGTACCCTACTATTTGTACACAGAACAGAACAGAACAGCATGACAAGCATATGGACAGGGGAGGCAATACACGTTTTAATAGAGCTGACATAGGAATTCCATTTCGCAAACAGTGTGACTTACGAGCCAGACAGACGACGACTGACGCTGGAGCGCCTTGCAATCGCTGTATACCACGTTGGGCAGCACGAACCGCGTGCCCAAGTCGCATTGTTGCTGAGCGTTCAGCAGCACGTTGAACTCGGCATTCAACGTTGACATTCGACAGCACGGTCCGTGTGCTGATGGCTTTACCGTGAAATCCAACTGCAAAGGCAGTAGGTCTTAACTCGGGGCACTGCAGTCGATAACACATGACCGTATTAAGAGAGATTTTAAAATTTAAAAAATGGACCACTTTGAACAATTTTGGTGAAGAATTATTTGACAACATGGAGCAGCGAGTTACAGCTAGCAGTGCTTTGTTGTCACAACTACCTAGCACTGTATCCATCGCGGGAGTATTATTTTCTGACTAACTTGTGATGTAAGTACTGGAGAAAGGAGCGAACGAGTCCAGTCCAACGTCACTAATTATCCTGATGTACATTCACTTTCAGACAACTGTCATAACACAGTCCGAGGTGATGCCTAGGTATTACCAACCACCCCTGCAATCACAATCAGATTTCCTAGTGCAATCCAAGCCCATATCCTTCATCATCACAAGATCATCCAGTATTGCACAGCTTTAAGATTCTGGTTTCACATCCTGTGATGCCCCATTTCCTTAAGGTTAATGGGATTTAGTGTAATTTCACAGTAACATTACTGCAAAAAGTGTAAGCAGGTATTGGCAGCAATTACACTATGTGCAACCCCCACTTGTCCCAACACCCCTGCCCTGCCCTGACCACCACCACATAGACCTCAGGCAGCCACCCCATCACCGCCACCCCCGCAGGTAGCAGCAACTACTCCAACTACCGCTATTCCCACTAATCGCACGCTGTTACAAGTGGGATGTATGGAAGTTATCCTTGCACTTGACACTGCACTGTGATTAAATAACCTTCTCAAAGATTCAGTTATGCCAAACAGGTAGGCTCCAGGTGAAAACTGAGTATAGGAAGTAGCAATATGTCTAGATAACTCTCACATTGAATACATTGTAATATGGTAGATAATTATCAACTAAAACCAGAAAGAGACCTTATCAGTGTGAGAGGATGTGCTGAGCCATCAGTTTGAATATACGTGTCAGATTTGTGCTATATGTGATCAGCAACCTGCAAGTACTGCAGTTATATACTCTCGACTAATGCTTTATATGAATGTGAAGTAGAAACTCATACTTTGTACTTTCCACTGGTGAAGTGTTCTGTTCCACCACTAGCCACAACACTACGCTTTGCACCCATATGCAGTTCCAATAACAGTTACTGTAAACCCCTTATTACAGGAAAGTGTTCTGACCACAGTTTTCATTCAGTGGTTGTATCTGAGAACCTACAAAAAGCGTAGCTACTTCAACAAGCCATCAGTGGAGCCAGCTGTGTCAAAATTAAATGCAAATATCAGCTGTGTGTAGGTGAAATTCCTACTATGAAATTAAAATATTTTATCTTGTGTTTAGGCAAGTCTTTGCAGTCTGCAAAATTTTATGACAATGATGAAAGCTGAAATATGTAGGGGAAATGCAGTATTGCTGTACTCCAGTTATGTCATCCATAGAACTATGGCCCAAATCATCAGCTGGCAGCCATGTGGAAAGCGTTTATGAAAATTTTACAACCAATGTGGTGGAAACTGCCCGAGCTGAATTACAACAGGCGGAAGAATCTACAACCAGACCATGGACCTTGCCGTTGGTGGGGAGGCTTGCATGCCTCAGCTATACAGATGGCCGTACCGTAGGTACAACCATAACGGAGGAACGGAGGGGTATCTGTTGCGAGGCCAGACAAACGTGTGGTTCCTGAAGAGGGGCAGCAGCCTTTTCAGTAGTTGCAGGGGCAACAGTCTGGATGATTGACTGATCTGGTACTGTAATACTAATCAAAACGGCCTTGCTGCGCTGGTACTGCGAACGGCTGAAAGCAAGGGGAAACTACGGCCGTAATTTTTCCCGAGGGCATGCAGCTTTACTGTAGGATTAAATGATGGCGTCTTCTTGGGTAAAATATTCCGAAGGTGTAATAGTCCCCCATTCGGATCTCCGGGCGGAGACTACTAAAGAGGACGTTATCAGGAGAATGAAAACTGGCGTTCTACGGATCGGAGCGTGGAATGTCAGATCCCTTAATCGGGCAGGTAGGTTAGGAAACTTAAAAACGGAAATGATATAGTGGGAGTTAGTGAAATTCGGTGGCAGGAGGAACAAGACGTCTGGTCAGATGAATACAGGGCTACAAATACAAAACCAAATAGGGGTATTGCAGGAGTAGGTTTTATAATTAATAAAAAATAGAAATGCGGGTAAGCTACTACAAACAGCATAGTGAACGCATTATTGCGGCCAAGACACATGCCTACCACAGTAGTACAAGTTTATATGGCAACTAGCTCTGCAGGTCACGAGATTGATGAAATGTGTGACGAGATAAATTATTCAGATAGTGAAGGGAGACGAAAAGTTAATAGCCATGGGCGACTGGAAATTGATAGTAGGAAAATGAAGAGAAGAAAACTTAGTAGGTGAATACGGAATGGGGGTAAGAAATGAAAGATTAAGCCGCCGGGTAGAATTTTGCACAGTGCATAACTTAATCATAGCTAACACTTGGTTCAAGAATCATGAAAGAAGGTTGTATACATGGAAGTAGCCTCGAGATACTGGAAGGTTTCAGATAGATTATATAATGGTAAGATAGATTTAGGAACCAGGTTTTAAATAATAAGACATTCCCACGGGTACAGGTGGGCTGACCACAATCTATTATGTGTGAACTTTAAAACTGAAGAAACTGCAAAAATGTGGGAATTTAAGGAGATGGGAACTGGATAAACTGACTAAACCAGAGGTTATACACAGTTTCCGGGAGAGGATTACCGAACGATTGACAAGAATGGCGGACAGAAATATAGTAGAAGAAGAATGGGTAGCTTTGAGGGATGAAATAGTGAAGGCAGCAGAGGATCGAATAGGTAAAAAGACGAGGGCTAAAGAAATCCTTGGGTAAGAGCTATTTAATTGATGAAAGGAGAAAATGTAAAGAACGCATTAAATGAAGCAGGCAAAAAGGAATACAAACGTCTCAAAAATGGGATCGACAGAAAGTTCAAAATGGCTAAGCAGGGATGGCTAGAGAACAAATGAAAGGATGTAGAGGCTTATCTCACTAGGGGTAAGATAGATACTGCCTACAGGAAAATTAAAGAGACCTTTGGAGATAAGTGAACCACTTGCATGAACATGAAGAGCTCAGATGTAAACCCAGTTCTAAGCAAAGAAGGGAAAGCAGAAAGGTGGAAGGATTATATAGAGGGTCTATACAAGGGCGATGTTCTTGAGGACAATATTATGGAAGTGGAAGAGGAGGCAGATGAAGATGAAATGGGAGATATGACAGAGCACTGAAAGATCTAAGTCGAAACAAGGCCCCGGGAGTAGACAACATTCCATTAGAAATACTGACAGCCTTGGGAGAGCCAGCCCTGACGAAACTACCATCTGGTGAGCAAGATGTATGACACAGGCTAAATACCCTCAGACTTCAAGATGAATATAATTCCAGTCCCAAAGAAAGCGGGTGTTGACAGATGTGAAAATTACGGAACCATAAGTTTAATAAGTCACAGCTGCAAAATACTAACGCGAATTCTTTACAGACGAATGGAAAAACTGGTAGAAGCCGACCTCGGGGAAGATCAGTTCTGATTCCGTAGAAATGTTGGAACACGTGAGGCAATACTGACCCTACGACTTATCTAAGAAAACAGATTAAGGAAAGGCAAACCTGTTTCTAGCACATGTAGGCTTACATAAAGATTTTGACAATGTTGACTGGAATACTCTTTCAAATTCTGAAGGTGGCAGGGGTAAAATACAAGGAGCGAAAGGCTATTTACAATTTGTACAGAAACAAGATGGCTGTAATAAGAGTCGAGGGGCATGAAAGGGAAGCAGTGGTTGGGAAGGGAATGAGACAGGGTTGTAGCCTCTCCCCGATGTTATTCAATCTGTATATTGAGCAAGCAGTAAAGGAAAGAAAAGAAAAATTCGGAGTAGGTATTAAAATCCATGGAGAAGAAATGAAAACTTTAGGGTTCGCCGATGACATTGTATTTCTGTCAGAGGCAGCAAAGGACTTTGAAGAGCAGTTGAACGGAATGGACTGTGTATTGAAAGGAGGGTATAAGATGAACATCACCAAAAGCAAAACGAGGATAATGGAATGTAGTCTAATTAAATCAGGTAATGCTGAGGGAATTAGATTAGGAAATGGGACACTTAAAGTAGTAAATGAGCTTTGCTATTTGGGGAGCAAAATAACTGATGATGGTCGAAGTAGAGAGGATATAAAATGTAGACTGGCACTGGCAAGGAATGCGTTTCTGTAGAAGAGAAATTTGTTAACATCGAGTATAGATTTAGGTGTCAGGAAGTCGTTTCTGAAAGTATTTGTATGGAGTGTAACCATATATGGAAGTGAAACATGGACGATAACTAGTTTGGACAAGAAGAGAATAGAAGCTTTTGAAATGTGGTGCTACAGAAGAATGCTGAAGATTAGATGGGTAGATCACATAACTAATGAGGAGGTATTGAATAGAATTGGAGAGAAGAGGAGTTTGTGCCACAACTTGACTGGAAGAAGGAATCGGTTGGTAGGACATTGTGAGGCATCAAGGGATCGCCAATTTTGTATTGGAAGGCAGCGTGGAGGGCAAAAATCGTAGAGGGAGACCAAGAGCTGAATAGACTAAACAGATTCAAATGGATGTAGGTTGCAGTAGGTACTGGGAGATGAGGAACTTGCACACGATAGAGTAGCATGAAGAACTGCATCAAACCAGCCTCTGGACTGGAGACAACAACAACAAGTGAAACGACACTTACCTGGCGATATATACTCAGTTTTAAGTCATTCAAGATGCAGTAGAAAAATGTTATGATTGCACAATTAACCCATTCAGAAGGACTCCAAACGTGTTCATGTATTTTTTAAAAGACTATTCCAACTCAGTTATCAACTATAGAAAGATTCTGACAGCTGTTGAAGGTGTAACTTACAATAAATATAGTTATTTCAGTACCACCACCGTCTGAAGTGGAAACGAATTCGGTCTTTATTTTCGATGGCATAGCTAGGATCAGATCAATTTTTTGTACAGTTTCAATTAAACGCTGTGCATATCCATCTTCAAAAAAATGCTTCGAACAATATTACGATCTTCAAATGCTTTTGGAAGATTTTGTTCAACTTTAATTTCTTCACGTTTCTTATTTATAACTGTAACTGCAGACCATTACAACTGATGTTTGCGACTGTGCCTGTGACCATCTGCGGAAGACTGGCACTTAAAGTAAATGTTTCACAACTTATATATCACAGTAAATAATTACGGAAGTGTTCCACATCAGGTGAACATCTGTGGTATTTGTGTTTCCTCAGTTGAGAAATACCCCTGGACTAGGTAAGAGATTACCTCTGCTTTGGTAGACATCTCTGCGTCTATGCATTTAATATTTCTCAACCATTTTCCTGAGTCCCTGGAGAGTTGCTGCCTGACATCGCTTTCAAACAGGGTAACACGAAGGATTCTACCTCCAAACACAGATTCATCGTTGTGAGTAACAAATAACTATTTATTTCGTGACTGTGTACAACAATGACAGTTCCTTACAGTTTGCCGACAGAACCCAAGGGACCAGTGCACAACGAAGGGCGTTTGCGCACTAAGGTCCGCTAGCTTTCTGCTGCAGGCGAGTGAGGCGCTGTCCATAGTCAGCAGCTGTGGTGGGATGCCTGTAGCCACTTAACGGAGCACTGTTCATGGGACACATGCACGACAGTGACGGTGGACGTGTAGAAACATGCAGATCACTAGACTGCTTCTTACATTGGAAGGAGTTTGAGCCGGCAGGGAGGGGGGGAGGGGGAGGGGTAGGAGCACCACATGCTGGCTCGTCCACTGTGCTCTTACAGTCGACACATCCATAGTGTCAGAAGCAGGTGTCCAGTAAGGAAACAGTCCCAGGGCTCATGTGGACGTTGGACGCGGTGTGAGGTGCTGTAAGCTGAGAAACTGCAGTGTCAGGAGATTAGGTGGCGCCAGCATGGGGTGGGGGGAGGGGGGCAGGGGGCAACGGCACGTGCAGGTGTCAGTGCAGGCGGTGCCTAGCCTGGGAGGTGGCCACGTCAGTGTGAGGGACCTGCAGCAGCTTAGGAGGCCCCTGTGGGTGAGCCGACGATGCCGTAAAAGGCACCGCAGAGGCGTAGAGATGCCAGCCCACCAGCGGAACTGCTGGGGACGATGCTGGGAGGGTGGGAGGGTACAGCCTCGGCAGCACAGTGCCCTCGACGAAAAGCGACGCCAGTGGGAGTCGTGCTGGTGTGGCAGGCCACCTCGAGAGGATAGGGCCCACCTGAGAGCGCACCTGATTGTTGTGCTGCACCACAAGGCACTCGCTGACGCACACTACGAACACGAGGCTCCCACAGTGGCTGCAGGTGATGTGTCAGCCAAACCCTCAGTCGCAGACCCGAGTTACCATCGCAGGTCGCTATGAAGTCGGCCCTGTTGCAGGACGCATGTGCGGGCGCTGGTCATGGAGCAACATCTGAAGCGGCACGCTGTGCAAGAGTTTGGCCAGGCTCTTGTGCCCGACTGGACTTATTCTGGAAGAACTCAGAAAGAATGTGCGAGCCTCTTCCCCCAGTAACTCCGTGACATTTGCGCATTGCATTTTGGATGGTCGCGAAAGGTGTTCTGCCTCACCATTGAATTACGGATGCGGAGCAGACACTGTGATGGTGGCAGACGCCATTGCGGGAGCAGGTATCTTTACAGGATTGAGCCACAAATTTAGAACCATTGTCCAGAACCACTGTACAAGGATTGGGTTGTTTGGGAGGAGAGACCAAACAGCGAGGTCATCGGTCTCATTGGATTAGGGAATGATGGGGAAGGAAGTCGGCCGTGCCCTTTCAAAGAAACCATCCCAGCATTTACCTAGAGCGATTTAGGGAAATCACGGGAAACCTAAATCAGGATGGCCGGACGCGGGATTGAATCGTCGTCCTCCCGAATGCGATAACCACTGCGACACCTCGCTCGGTACCGTACAAGGTACGGCTTCCATACGAAAAATTGCTGACAGTGCCTCCATCGTAACACCTCCCATGGTATATTAACAGCGAACAGCATAAGGAACAGAGGAAAGGCAGGAACCAACAGCCAAAATACTTCCAAAAAAGATCCAGCAAAATCTGTATGGACTAAGGTAGTACAGGAGCTGGACAGGAGGAAAAAAACAGTACACTATTCTACCTGTTGATTGGAACACTGGCGACAGGCTGCAACTAGGCGCTGCACATCGCTGTCAGTACCAGGCCAGAACGTGTACTGACATGTCAATTTTTTTGTGTGATAGGCTCCCAACGACTTTGATGTAACAGGGTGAGGTCCTAGTTTGGCAGCAGTGCTGGACTCTCAACACATGGTGACATCACTGCAGAAGACAAAGTGACACCAACAGCGGAAGATAAAGTGTGGAAGTTCCAGAACTCGTCAGATCCTGATCCTGGCAAACTTTCAGTCCAGTTGTGTCATACTGCGTGTATAACCAGGTCTGCAGCTACTGCTGGTGCAATCCTGGAGCTGGTAATGGGGAAACAACCAGCAGCCTGTCTTGCTTCCGTGTCAAGTTGACAAGAGAACAGTTCTTCCTGGTCAAGCCACGGATTGGACCGTACGAGCAGCGGAGACAGTCCCTCTGCATTTGGGTGCTGCGATGTAGGACGGAAATGGATCTATTAATTGTATTTCGAGGAAAAGTAACGTTCAACACCGAAGGCGATGAGCAGCTGCGTCAGGAAAGGCAGCCAAAGGGTGAAACATGGAAATGAAATGTTTGTGATCTGTGACAGTGGAATTTCGTACCATATAAGAATACATGAAATTTTCCGACGGCATAAACAATCGCCAGGGCTTCTTTCGACCTGCAAATAGTCCTGCTGATGTGGGTCTAGCGTTTTGGACTCAAGCGATAGGTTTCTCGGAACGATCTACATGATCGACCTGAACCACCTCATACTGGGACGCATCCATTGATGGTGGTGGTGGTGGTGGTGGTGGTGGTGGTGGTGATTTATGGTGGAGGGCGCTAAACAGCTAGGTCATCAACATCCTTGCATTAATGTTATACCGAAGATTTTCACAGCCTATGGAAGAAGATCAATTAACTGGAAAACTACGTTTGATACCACGACAGGAAACAAAGCAAACCCAAGAAGGTGACGTTCATAAAAGCTCATAATATAACCCCAGCGGGACACAGCGGGTAGTTAAATAAAATCACGGATAAAATACCTGTAAGAATGCTGTTAAAAAGGGGACAAATAACCGTGGCTGGATGAGGACTTAGAAACAATACGTGACACAGCCAGTCTGTGACACATTAATATCTCCCCCAGTATTTTGAGAAGAATTCCGGACACCACACAAAACTTTAAGAGACGAACACCACTCGCCTCGTTATTCTGCAATTCTGCAATTCAGACTGTAGGTGGTCTTCGTCAGAGAATCTTAGCTCTATGAAACAACGTGCTCAGGACAGCTTACTTGTGTACAGGGTGATGGAATTGCAGAAACGTGTTTCCGGGGAAAATGGATACAACGAAAGAGACATCGCAAATGCTTTCAAGGGCCGCCGACGAAAGACACCAGGTGAATCACTAGAAGAGGCCAAACGGACTTTATTCCTGCCATACTGTGGAGCAACTAGCAGTAAGTTAGGACGCCTGCTGCAGAAACATGGGCTAAGACCAGTGTTCCGGCCCGCCCCCAAGATACCAGATATGTTGCGCCCTGTTAAGGACGACACTGCTCTTCGAGTGTCCGGTGTGTATGGCGTACCCTGTGAATGTGGCTGCATGTACAATGGACAGACAATTCGCACGGTTGCGGAGCGTTGTACTGAGCACAAGCGCCGAAGGGAGCTTGACAAGTCGGCCATAGCGGAGGATTGCCTAGAAAACGGACGTAAAATACATTTCGAAAATACAAAAGTGTTGGCCTATGCGTCTACATATTGGGACTCCGTTATGAAGGAAGCGGCCGAGATTCGTTTAACCAACAATTTCAACAGGGACCAGGGATACACACTCAGCAGGGCATGGGGTCGGGCGTTGGACGTCGAAAGAAAGCAGAGACAGAGGCACGACGCGGGAGCGGCAGTTTCAAACGTGTCGCCTGCCCCTGGTGCCACCTGACGTCACCGGTGCTGCCACGGCAACAGCTCCGCTAGCTGCCCGGGTCGACTTAAGCGCTCGCGCCACATTGGATCGATCCGATTGGCTGCCGATGACATCATGCCTATAAAGCGAGAAACCGGAGCAGCACCAGCAGTCAGTGAACTTCTGACGACGGTGGCGGAGATGGCCATCGATAGCTCGAGGATTTTATTCGAACTGACGCGGCTGGAAAACCGAGAACGTTTTATTCATGTATGCCGCCGCGAAAGACTCCGAGGACACATTGCTTTTCCACAATTGGCACAAGTCGCTTCGCCTCTGCGACTGTGTTGTGTGGCCAAAACGCTGGCATTTGAAGCATCGCATAGTGTTGGGAACATATGACCCAACCCTAAGTCGGAGGAAGCCTTCCATGGTGTGCATGTAGCGTTGGAGAATTGAAGGTCACAATAAAAGTGGCAGTCTTCTCAATCTCTCCATTGTTCTTGCGAGTCCTTTGTTCCACATCTATTATCTCCTGCGGTGTCTATTCTTCTTAGAATACAGCATAGTCTATACCACACCTATTCTGGAGTTAAAGGAATTATGCAGCTCAACAATGATGCCTTCCTCACTCAACTTCTGTGACTTCTGAGAAAGTTCCAGCTGCTTAGCACGGCTGAGAGAGTGAGCGAGCGAGCGAGACAGACAGTGCGTTTACAGTGACTGAAGTCTCCACAAAGTTGGGGATGACCCACACAGCTGTTTGTAAGAAAGTGGCTAGAGGCGTAGCCCACTCATTTATATACGTCGAACGACACCTGGTGACGTCAACCTGTCCAGTGCAGGCTTAATGTGTTCGCGTTAGCACAGAGGTATGGGCTGTGCCCGCAAAAAATGCAGCCGAGCCGAAGGTTTGAGCATGAAGTTATTCGCACTTCCTAACCGCTCTTCAACAAATCCAAATTCAGAGCACAAGGTATCTAAGCCTTGCTTGATGTGGAACCTGAGCTGGCAAGACGTACAGAGCCAGTGACATAAAATTCGAAGGCAACGAAAGCGTCTGGCCCAAATAAATTTTCAGTGTTGGGATCGTTAACAGCCAAATACGTGACAGGGTTGACAACAGATCTGTACGCCGTGGCGGCAGTAGACTGACCAAGAACGCGAATGCGTGTTGATGGTAGCGCACCAGACGGCCGTCGACGGGAGGGAACGGTGGCGAGACCAGCCACGTGTACGTTTGGGAGCTGTGGAGAGGAACAGCTGTTCCAGCGTTCGCTTATGGTGAGAACTGTTTGTTCAGCACAGACACTTCGATGAAAAGCTCATTCCAACCTGCAGACAGCGGCGAAACAGAACGAACGTCCACGTCCATTTGGTCGGAGGAAGGCTGAGAACGGCGAAGCGACAGTGTGGGCTTTCTTGCGACACGACCCCCACCGCCTGGGGCACGCAGCTCCGCCAGCTCCAGATGCAGAAAAGCAAGTGGGACGTGACGCGGCGGACGTTGGTTGGTTTTGGGGTTTGACGGGGGCTAAATATCGAGTTCATCAGTCCGCTGTCGCAAACAGACATACTTGTAAATGGCCTATACAGTAAAAGCGTAACCTCTGCACCCAGGGGGAGGGAACACCAAGGGGTACAGAGCTAAAATGAACACCGCAATAACACTAAATAGAGGACACTTAAAATGAGCAGAGCAAATAGTTGACTAGAGTAAAACAGACTACAATGGTTGATGGATCAGGTAAAAGGTCAACCACTAGTACAAACGAAGAACCTTCAGCTGGAAAGCGTTGATAGAGGTACCAACACAACTTGCTACCATAAAAGACTATTTTGGTACCCACGTCACAATTAAAAGTCGCTGGAGTGGGTGTAGCCTGAGAAATCATGCGAGAGCGCCCACACTAGAGCAAGTGATAAAACCCACCTGCACGGATAAAACGTAAAACTGAGTCAGCTATAGAGGCATCGTCACCTAGAATTAAAGGAAGTGTAGCTGGTAAATTAAAGGACTGCTGCAAGAGGGCTAAAACGGGGCGGTGCATCAGAAGATGGACCACTGTCAGCCCTGCATCACAGCGACACTTGGACGGGTTCTCACGGCGAAGGAGATAGCTGTGGGTCAACCGCGTGTGTCCATTTCGGAGACGGCAGAGAACAACCGAGTCCCTACTCCTGCTCCTCAAGGAGGAGTTCCGTACGGCCGTGGACGACTTTACCGTGGGGAGCTTATTTGGCGTGTTCAAGACAGACCATTCAGAGCTCCAGACATCGCGGACCTTGCGATGTAGGGCTGACCGGAGGTCTCTTACCACGAGACCAAGCTCCAGGGGTAGCAAAGTGGTGGCCTGCTTGGCCAACCGATCGACACGTTCGTTTCCTGGAATGCCGATGTGGCCCGGGGTCCACACAAACGTCGCTGAACGACCACACTCTGCGAGAGCAAAAACAGCATCGTGAATACCGCGCACCAAAGGGTCCCGAGAAAAATAGTCGTCGAGTGCTTGCAATTCACCCATGGAGTCGCTGCACACGACAAATGACTCCCCAGGGCAGGGGGGAAAGGTGAGCGAGTGCGCGATAAGCAGCAACCAGCCCCGCAGTGAAA
Source organism: Schistocerca piceifrons (assembly GCF_021461385.2). Lineage (NCBI taxonomy): Eukaryota > Metazoa > Arthropoda > Insecta > Orthoptera > Acrididae > Schistocerca > Schistocerca piceifrons. The sequence continues at coordinate 224,436,066 of NC_060146.1, forward strand.
ACACTGCTCCCACAAGGCAGGGAATGCTGCTCAACGTAGTCGCCGTGGATGAAAGCTAACCCAGTGCGTCCATCACGGCGGAAGTGCGGCCGCTGTGCTGCTGCGGACGCCGAGGTTGCCAGGTGCAGCCACGTTTCACTGTCTGTATGCCCTGCACTCTGAGGCTGAGGCTGAGGCTGTGGCTCACAATGGCAGTGTCCCCCCCAGACTTCGATCCCGTGCTCCGCCGCGCGGGAGACCTCTGGAGACTGAGCGATGCTTAAAACTCTTCGAAGGACGGGCCTTCACACTGACTGGCCCCCTGACTAACTTCCTAGTCAGCGTGGAAGCGGATGAAGGTGTCGAACAATCGAGATGGCACAGGATTATTTGCAAGTTTCTATAATAAAGCGAGACTTTCGGTTCAAACACTGGAAGCTGCGCCAGTCGAGCCCAAGAGGACTGACGTGGCTGCTTACGGCACTGGCAGAACTCTACCCGAGTGGCAGCGGCGCGGGTGCACACGACGACACCAGCTGCACGTTTCATCAAAGGACAGCCATACAGGTTCGTGACACGGATGACCGTTATCGCTGAAACTATTTTCGGTTATATCTGTTTTCCACTCCTGTTTAAGCTGGTGCCTGAAACTGCTAAAACTAAGCGGTTTCTGAAGTTCTCAGTTTTCAGTTTCTTTATTGCTAGTATTTGCTATAGTGAACGTAGAAATCTAAGACTGAAAAACTTTCACACAGTCACTTTCAATACCTATACACAGAACCGAAATAATTTAATAGGAAAAAAGAAACTTGGACCATCCACAGTTCGCTGCTTTTCTCGAAATCTTACAAGTTGTCGAATAGTAGAAAAATGACCAGTATTCTCCTATTGAGCTTTCAAATCTGTGCTGAAAAAATATGTCGCAATCGGGGATCGTATTGCTCTTTGGGTATTACGAATAGTCAGTGCTAAAGGCTGATAGCTGAGCCTGAACAATTGCTTTTTGTGTTGATTTGTCCGTTTTCAAGTTCAACACGCAGATAAAGGCATATTAAGTATACACAGGCGGCAGATGAGCTACTTTCTGTTTTTGCTATATATTGTGAATGAACTATCGTAAAATTTTTATTTTATTATTTTCACTAGTTTCCTTCCTGCTTTATTATTTCATAGAAATTGCAGACATATCATCAGACTCTTAAGGCAAATTTAACAGCACTTCACTGCATCGTCACCTCGGAAAAGTATTTCCGGACTAGGGTTGGTGCCATCCAGCAATACACTGGATGTCGCAGCGACACCGAAAAACTGCCGCACGGCCCAGGTGGGTCCAAGTTTTGCACACTGCGCGCGCTCACACGTACCTCGAACCACGACACACGGAAGCGGGTACATTAATGTCTCCGTAATCCTGTACCAATTATTTTGCCGGTATCTCTCTTAACCGGTCAGTTTTTTCCCATTTCTAGCTCGCGCGAGGGGTGCCAACTGACAACTGGAACGCACGGGGAAAACTCCACAATGAAACAAAGCCATACAAATGTCTCGGTTCGCCACTCCAAATGCAACGAAGTGCTGGCGAAGCCGATTTTCAGAAGCACCGCCGATGTTCAGCAGACTCTTAGTGCGGCGGAACGGCGGCGGCCACATCTGTGACGCAGTCAGCGTAGCCACGGGCTTATCCAAACACATGCAGCACAGAATATTCGACGCATAAGATTATGGCAATGTTGCACAGTGGCAGCCAACTTTGAGTACTACGGAAGGGACTCACCTAATGCTGAATGAGGTGGCGATGTTCGTATGACAGCCAGGCGACGTGGAATTGAGTGTCCGCGTCCCATCGGCCAAGGCCAAGGCCAAACTCTACCATATGCGAAAGCGGAGCAAATGTCGGGCCCTGACACATCGAGTGTACTTGGTGACCGGCAGCCCAAGAACCCTGTTGGGTGCCGACAGTGAGTCAAGCTGGAGCGTCCGATGCTGGCGTACGTATGCCGAACGCGGCGGTCACAGACGTCTAAAGAACAGTTTGTTGAAAATTAAAAGACAAAGCAGTAACATGCAATCGAATCGCGATGAAGTCTAAAGAATCGGTCACGAGTACGTGTTAATGATTGTACAGTCTCTATGTATCTGTGTGTTGGGTTGTGCCAAATGCTGCACCATGTATATACAGTACCCTGCAATGAACGCGTGGCATGCCTAAACTGAATTGTGACATTTTATAGCGAATAGTCCATTCCTTGCCACACTCTTGATACGATTCCACAACCTCCACCCTCCGTCGCCGTCGTCATGCAGTGGCATGCTATAGGGCACCTACTCCAACGGTGGGACAACCACGTACACAAGATTCCACGTAGGGGCTTATATAGACACTTTACGCCAAGTCTAACGCACTTGCACACTTCCGACAGTAACCGCGTGTGTACAGCCAGCGTAGCACAAACACGTACTCTAAACAAGTCCTACTGACGTTGGGGAGGTTTGCTCAGCCATAGTAATCAGGTGGTCGTGGTCGTGAACGAGTGATTCCAGTACCGCCTCCGTGGAGAAGTTAAAAAAAAATCACCGATACAGATCACACGAAAGCTCTTCGTCACAAGTTGTGTTCTAATTCCCAACACAATAAGAAACAGTTATGATTAACCAACGACTATTTATTTGGTCATATGGTGACAGCACACAGACCATCCCATACGGTTTCTTGACAGATAAAAGGAGACTGTCCGTAGCCAGCGCATGACAGTGTAACTGGAATTTGCTCGCCAGGGCGTCTGGCTGACTGCTGCAGACGACTGGTGCTCATTCCACGCTCGGCGGCCTCTGGTTGGGTGTCTGGAGCCGCAGTAGTACTGGCGGACAGGCAGCAACATACCACGGGCTACTACAAGAAGGCCGTGTAGGTACAGACAGCTCAATGAGTGCAGGCCGCTGGATTCATAGTAAGTACTGAAGTGCCGGCTTCAGAAACTCGCCAACAAGCCTCCGTCTCTCTGTACTGGCAGGCCCTGCCGTGTTGGGGTTTCTTTCATTACGCGTGGCTAGCTTGGAGTACCCACCTGCTGCTTTACGCCTCGTCACTACACTCCTAAAACAATGCCGCTAGTATACTGTTTAACAATGTCAGGCTGGCTGCCAACGTTCATTTTGGATTTCAGCACGCTGATTGCACACTCGACATTGTGTGACATACTGATCGTCAAGGAATTCAGCAAAGCGGTCACGTGGCAGCAACCCTAACAGTAATCAGCGCAACTACCATTGTTGGAACTGGCGTACTTAGATACTCCACCCAGCCAGGTATTTTCGAAATTTATTCCCGTAAATAACATCGATGGGCATACTTTGTTTTCTCCTTTAATTTACCTACAATCTGTTTTTGTATTACTGCTCGATCAGTTTCCTCTCGCCTATCTTATTTCATTTTTACTTTTTACTTTCTATTGTTATTTGTAACGGTGTGACGATGGTGTGACTACCGAACTTCATAATCTTTATGTTAAAAGAATCTTCCGTCGGTTCTTGGTAGAACAACATTATAATACATGAAAAGCACCAGTTTCCTTTTGCTCTACACTATTACTTTGTGTTAACCGGTTTTTAGCAAATAAAGTTTGTGTGTTTTCTGCAACTAACAGTAACTGATCTTGGCCCTTTCCACAACCACATCCCAATCCGCTCTGTCGTCCTGCGAAACCAGATTTCATGGTGCTTTTCATTCATGATCTTCCTCTACCGTACGTCATATTTCGAAACATATCTACAGGAAGTTTTATTGTTCCTTTTCGCACTTCTGTTGGCTCAACAACTGATGTGCTGTCAGTAAGTGTTCCGACAGAATTGAATGCCTAAACTACATTTATCATTTTGTGAATGAACACGAGTCGGAAGAGGAGAAGCATAGCAAGGAGAGAGGAGATGGGCTTTCTGCCAAACGGTATCCAGGGACGCAGAACATGAAAGCTGGTCCCAACCTTAACTACGCAACGAATGCCTTGAAGCATGGCGTGTCACTTTGAGGCTGCAGTCAAGGGTTTTAGGCTTAAAAGGAACTAGGCAGGGAGGAAGGATTGGGGAGGGGAGGTTGGCTGGCGTTGCGGTATTCTACCAAAGAAGCTTCAGTCTGGAACCGCGCGACCGCTACGGTCGCAGGTTCGAAACCTGCCTCGGGCATGGATGTGTGTGATGTCCTTAGGTTGGTTACTTTCAAGTAGTTTTATGTTCTAGGGGACTGATGACCTAAGATGTTAAATCCCATATTGCTCAGTCATTTTTGACTATTTTAGAAGGGTTATCGCTTCAGAAAACAAAGTGGAAGCATAATGGACAGTAAAGCAACAAAAATATCCCTAGCCTTCGTAACCGTTTGTACCCTCATCAGATAGAAAACAGGAATGGGTTTTAGGTGATGTGATAGGGACTCTGTAGCTGTGTCACTCTGCCCCCTCCCCCCCTCCCTCCCTCACACCACTTAGGACTAGTAAGTTTGGAAGCAACGAACACTTTTCCTACTTTAATCCATCTATTGGCAGTACTGGAGTGTAGCTTTGACATGCAAGTACTGGCTAACTCCTCGTAATTTGACAATCTTATGCGAGTTCTTCGTTCGATATATGGTTTGCATAGCTTTGTGACTATATGTGCGTTCAGTCTGCACTTTCGTTTCATCTCATACTGTTTTTCTAGAAGATAGAGATTTATTTTTGCTCAACTTTACGCCTGTATATTATTAGTTTCAGCTAATCTGCACAAGCACTGTAACACCCTGTCTTTTTACTGACTCAAATGTACGTCTCCATTGTAAATTTTGCTTTCGACAAATGGCAATCGTTTACTGGTTCCAGCCCTTCTGGTTTGAAAGAATATTGACCATTATCACTTTACGTTCGAACCTTTGTGCCCTTACAGGTCGGTTGGACTCCTCTTGGTGGAACTGTTTTCTGAGAAAGGCAGCCTGTGTCTAATGGACGTCCATGCGTTCCGCTATTACATTTTACCTGCAGTCGTGAAGCACGGTTATTATAATGAGTTTGTATTGGCACTGCTGGGTTGTGACCCTCTCGTCGAGTAGCAATTGTTCGTAGGTTGCAAGCCTCGTGGCTTCTTTGTTGGAAGAAAGTCAGCCATTACTACTGCCACTGACATGCTAGTGTTCTGCGTTGGAGAGTTACATTCGAGGCTATGCAGTGTGGAGAAGGAATCTGCTATCTATGTTGTTGAGCAGACATCACCACGTACAAGGAATCCAGAAACAGCACTCACATTTACATTCAGTGACGAAGTTTGGTTTTGAATGTTAGGTTAGCCGGCAATGTCTATTGGTGGCGGTCGCGTATTGCAGGTAGGTTGGTAAGTCGGTAGTGCTTAGAAACCGGCTACAGCATCATACATTACTTTATTCGCTTTCGGTATGGTAAATTCAAGTTTCTACCTCTCTTGAAGTACACTGATAAAATTTATCAGTTTTCTAGTTCCGCATTACAAGAACAATGTTACAGCTGCTTTTGAATCTAGTACTTTCAATCTTTGAAGTGTCTTTACAGAATTGTAAAGTTTGTTTGCGGTATGCTTTTGAGAATATGGCGCTCTTTGATGTCAGTTCATGATTATTTTACCTAAATTCACATAATTCTTAGTACAGAATAGATGTGTGTATATCACGCTGGCTGGCACCCATCTTGTTTCGTCTCACGTACAGGAGCTGCTGTAGTCATACGCACTGTCATGACAATCTACGGCTACCGAGCCATGGCTGAGGAGCGAGAGTCGTAAACAGAAACATTATGCTGTTTACAGGAAGACCGGCAGTGGTGGCCGAGCCGCTCTAGGCGCTCCAGTCTGGCACCGAGCGACCGCTACGGTCACAGGTTCGAATCCTGCCTCGGGCATTGATGTGTATGATGTCCTTAGGTTAGTTAGGTGTAAGTAGTTCTACGTTCAAGGGGACTGATGACCTCAGAAGTTAAGTCCCATAGTGCTCAGAGCCATTTGAACCATTTGTTTACACGAACTGATGATATGGTTACATATGCTGTGCTGGCGATAGCTGTTTTAAGACCCTGCCACGCTGAACCATTATGGTGAAATTGTAAGTAGGCTGTTTAGGTTTTCTTATTGGTAACGCCACGTAGCGCTCTGTATGAAAATCACTGGCTGTGCTGTGTGCAGTCTGTGGCTGGTTAGCATTGTTGTAATATTCGCCATTGTAGTGTTGGGCAGTTGACTTAACAGCGCATAGTGTTGCGCAGTTGGAGGTGAGCCGCCAGCAGTGGTGGATGCGGGGAGAGAAATGGCGGAGTTTTGAAATTTGTGAGACTGGATGTCACGAACTTCTGTGTATATTATGACTTTTCGACACTATTAAGGTAAATACATTGTTTGTTCTCTATCAAAATCTTTCATTTGCTAACTATGCCTATCAGTAGTTAGTGCCTTCAGTAGTTTGAATCTTTTTATTTAGTTGGCAGTAGTGGCGCTCGCTGAATTGCAGTAGTTCGAGTAACGAAGATTTTTGTGAGGTAAGTGATTTGTGAAAGGTATACGTTAATGTTAGTCGGGGCCATTCTTTGTAGAGATTACTGAATGTCAGATTGCGTTGCGCTAAAAATAGTGTGTGTCAGTTTAAGCACAGTCATGTATAATTTTTCTAAGGGGGCATTTCATATGGCGACCATGCCAGGATACCTCACTGGAATCTTCTGATTTTTACTTGTAGTTTGTGTAATTAGTGTAGCTATTGTTTATTGCTAGCATGTAATTGTAGAGAGAATCTCCTTTGTAGTTGCAGTCTTTCATCGTTGTACAGTAAAACAGTTGTGGCATGCATGTAGGTTTGCACCAAGTATTTCGCAGCTGCGCTTGCAATTAACTAGATATTATTTTCAGTGCTATGTTAATGTGTTCTTATTTTTGCTCTTCAAATTGTGCTTTTCTGTGTTATCGTGTGAAATATTGTGACAATGGCGTGTGAAAAACTTAACACTAGACTCCAAAGTAAACTGAGAAATAATAGTGACAATGAGCGTAGCTTATCAGCACCACTGTGTAATGAATTAACAGACATTCGAAGTAGTAATTTGGTAACTGTGCATAGGGAAATGGAGTGGGCAGCAAATAATGGTGTACACAATGAAACAAGTAGTGAACAGGGAAGCATTATCGATCGATCGTAACAGATCGCCTCAGGAATTCGAAATGGCAGAACACAATATTGCAAATACTGTAGACTTAGGTTTTTGGTCCTCACCGTTTTCTCAAATGAGTCAAGACACATTTTCTGCTTGTCAAAATGTGAATGTTGCTGGTGAAAATGCACTGCCAAAAAGCATAGAGAAACAGATTCCAGACACTAATACATTATTATTGCAATTAATGTAACAAATGGAACAAAATCAGAGAAACACAGCAGAAGCTTCAAAAGTTAGACAACATGCTTGAACAGACATGTGAAGATTTAACTACTGAGTTACATAACATTGAATCGAAATGTCAAAAGTCCGAAATGATGTAGAAACACAAATTTGTGAGCATTTTCAAACTATTTTTTGCGGCATGAAAATGCATTACAGAATCACGAAGCAGATAAAAGAACAGCAAACTATTGTTCATGAAAATGACAAGCTAAAATTGACATTGCAAGCTAAAATTGACATTGCAAGCTAAAATTGACATTGCAAGCTAAAATTGACATTGCAAGCTAAAATTGACATTGCAAGCTAAAATTGACATTGCAAGCTAAAATTGACATTGCAAGCTAAAATTGACATTGCAAGCTAAAATTGACATTGCAAGCTAAAATTGACATTGCAAGCTAAAATTGACATTGCAAGCTAAAATTGACATTGCAAGCTAAAATTGACATTGCAAGCTAAAATTGACATTGCAAGCTAAAATTGACATTGCAAGCTAAAATTGACATTGCAAGCTAAAATTGACATTGCAAGCTAAAATTGACATTGCAAGCTAAAATTGACATTGCAAGCTAAAATTGACATTGCAAGCTAAAATTGACATTGCAAGCTAAAATTGACATTGCAAGCTAAAATTGACATTGCAAGCTAAAATTGACATTGCAAGCTAAAATTGACATTGCAAGCTAAAATTGACATTGCAAGCTAAAATTGACATTGCAAGCTAAAATTGACATTGCAAGCTAAAATTGACATTGCAAGCTAAAATTGACATTGCAAGCTAAAATTGACATTGCAAGCTAAAATTGACATTGCAAGCTAAAATTGACATTGCAAGCTAAAATTGACATTGCAAGCTAAAATTGACATTGCAAGCTAAAATTGACATTGCAAGCTAAAATTGACATTGCAAGCTAAAATTGACATTGCAAGCTAAAATTGACATTGCAAGCTAAAATTGACATTGCAAGCTAAAATTGACATTGCAAGCTAAAATTGACATTGCAAGCTAAAATTGACTCAGTTGCATCTACCGACTCGGTTACGCAACTTGAAAAAACTCAGGAAAACTTAAACGACACAGTAGATACTCTGAAAATTAGTTCAGAAAGACACACGGAGGAAATTACTTCATTATCAGAGAAAGTAGTTGAACTTCCAGATCAACTAAATAATTTATCTACGAAGGTAGATGATAATCTGAATGACACATAACCGGTAGTCTTTAATGACACAGAAGAGTGTGAACAAATTAGGAAATTCAAACAAAATCAGAATCAAATTAATACACAACACCAAAGAGAAATCCGGGAAGTACAAGATCAGCTGACACAGGTAATACAAGAATTACATATTTCAGAGGACACTCGCACTCCAATACGGGAAGAGGGACATAGAAATACGGAACAGCCACTAAATAATAACACGGGGTACTTCAGAAATTATGCAAGAAATTTGCAAGGTACACCGAATTTTGAGATGGAACCGCCGAAACGAAAAACAATGACCGATATGTGACTCGCCAACATGATGATTTTGACTATAAGCTCTCTATTACTACATGTACATTCAAAACATTTAAGAATTCTGGCAACGACATTCATCCACAAGTGTGGCTTCATCAATTCTCTCATTGTTTTCCTCCCAACTGGTCATTAGAGCACAGATTAGAATTTGTGTGTGGCTATTTAGAGAATGAACCAGCTGTAAGAATGCGATCAGTCATTCACGATTGCCACAGTGAAGGAGAATTTTATCGTGCCTTCCTCTCAGCATATTGGTCTCAAGCTACACAAGACCGAGTAAAACATAGCATCATAATGATGAAACATTTCGAACAATCTGAATTTTCCAGTCTTGTGAAATATTTTGAAGACATGTTGCACAAGAATCAGTACCTGTCAAACCCATACAGCCCCTCGGAACTCATCCGCATTTGCTTAATCAAATTACCCGAACATTTATGACATTTTGGCAGGACGTTGCAAAGACGACATTGAAGCTTTTCAGGGCCTCTTACAAAAATTAGAAATTGACACTGACAATCGTGGAATGCGAAAACAGGAACACAACAATTACAGGTCACATCCGTCGCAATTCCGTGATGAAAGAAATAATAACTGGATACGACAAGGCAATTCTCACAACACAAATCGTGACCAAAACAGACACCACCCGTATGATAACCGTTGGCAGAATAGTAATAATTACAGGGAAAGAGCACCTCTCTGCGGTAGTGACTATCACAGAGACAATCAGAGAAACAGACAATATGGGAACCAAAATAATTATTATCAAGGGACACAGAATAACTTTAGACGCAATGGTCCAGCGCGCAGTTACAATTCGGGGAGAAATTCTCCACCACTTAACCGACAAGAAAAACTACATGAACTACCGACATCATGACAGATGATATAATCATAACGACAGACCTGAATTTCATCAGAACTGGCAGGATTCTAACAGGGCTGGGCCCTCTCGGCAAGGCGAATTTGTAGAAGTTAGGTCTCCTAATCCCAATAACGACGCGCGACAACAAAGGTAACAGACAATGACTCGCACCGCAGGCAGCCACGTGCACCGTCTGGCCCAGAGAGAAATAACATAAGCTAACCTTGAGAAAAATTCCAGTATTCTTTACTGACGTATACAACATGATAATTGCTTTGAAGTTGAAACTCTGCACGCTAGAAAGGGTAAAGGATTGCACCACATTTCACATGTAAAAGCTTTTTAACTTAGTCTTTGATATAAAATTTTTCACTTCACATCACTAGTAATCTTTGTCACACTTAGAAACTTAACATGGAACTATGTTTTAAAATTAGCCATCCAGTCTAGAACCTAGGGAACATATTTCGACAGTAATTACGAATGCATTGTTATAGTGAACAGACGACACAGTGTTATTGTGTGTGTACATTCTTGCTTGTTAGTTGCACGATTGCGTAATGACTATAAGGCTCACATGCTTAGAACATTTACCAGTACTGCTAATGAGATTTTAATGCAACATTTTGGTTTACTTGAAAATACATTCTGGATTTAAAGTACTTTCTGCGAGATACCAGATGACACAGTGGTTGGTTTATGTGACAGCTACACGATTTCATCACGACGCTACTAATGAGTGACAATTTACAATGTTGCTTTTGCAGTGATTCTGTTTTATATCTGCACAGTTTTTCTGAATTCTTCTGGAAAGTAAAACATGTTTTAGTAGTAACTTTTGTGGTACAGCTACAATGAGACAGCCTTTTTCGTAACATAACAATACGTTACAGCACAGTACTTTCTTCCACGGCAATAAGTGTAATAACTACGATATCTATACGCAAAGCATTTCACTTTTGTTTATGAGGTGGTGAGTACATTGGCTTCAGTAGAACTTTGCTTACAGAGGACAATAACTATGACACTTCCACAGAATTATCTTACAGCAAGACGCACATTTAGCGCTACAGAACACGCATTTGAGCGATTAATTTTGTACTTAAAACATTTATTTTTAAAGATTTTTGAATTACAAAGAACGTTTTCGACGATACATTTCATTCCATTGCTGTAACCTGTAACACCTGAGGGTATAATTACATTAATCCTCAGGGGGGTACATGCTTACTTTGTGTACCATGTGTGTGGCAAGCACAAGGAGCCCTAGCTAATATGGTATTTGCTTATACAACTTTACACATCAGTACCATATTTCTCTAACACAGAATTACACAGCTATCTGATCATTTAACTGAGAGAGACAAATATTTATTTTACTACATCAGTGACAGATGTTTACGTAATTACACAGTTGGATAACTTCACACTTATGAAATTGTATTTTGTCTATACTTTGTGAACCGTTCATATATTTTCGGAAGCATTGTGATACTATGAGAGCTTTGAATGATATATTTGGTATAGGATCACGATTTTTAAAGTACGATTGAGGTAGATGACACTACTGAAATGAGCAGAGAATTTTTTTTAGGTTTTGAAATTATTGCAGAAAGCTACAACGTTTTTGAGATTTGGCTGAGTTTTTATGATATTACGATGACAATGTGTATTATGCTGTTGGGGTATGTTTATGATCAACAAGCTGATGCTATATGAGGAATTTGACTATGCTACGTATCTGTTATGATGAAATATTGAAGTGTCGACGAATATGTATATATGTAATAAGGTAGGAATAATGAGTAGTCGTTAGGGACTCTGACTTGTGAAAAAGGATGTTGGAAACCAAGAATCGTACTTTAAGAGTTATGAAATGTGTGTATATGCGTGAATGTATCACAATACCGGCGAAAATTTTTTGGACACTTATATTCATAGGATTTTGTTTCTACACATTTGTAACGCAAATTCTCAACCTGTGAAATTTTTTTATATGAGACTGTCACTGTAGCGGAAACTGATGTAAATATTTCGGTAAGGAAGGTAGGTCACCTTGACATAATGCGTTTTGGGCGCCCAGCTGAGAGATAGTCGTCCGACAAAAGAAAGCCATTTTGTGGAGAATAAAAGAGGCCATTATCCTCGCTATTGATATTTCTTTGTAGAAAGCATCGCAAATACGACACGCTCAAACTTGAAAACATACATTTACGCTGTGGAGCTCTTAATTTATGATATTTACTAAAATGCCTAATGAAATGATGAGAAACTTTTTACATCTATTGTCTTTCTAGTTGAAAGATTGCTCATTTTGTTTAATATCTGGTTTCCAGCTGTGTTACAGCATTGGTTTTATAAAATAAAATTAAGTGCATTTGCTAATGTGAACACTTTCTGCCAACAGATCTATTAAATAATAATTTTATGACCCACATTCTTCGAAAAAGGAGCACTTGGAATGGAAAGAACAATAAGAAGGGATTAGTAACAGTAACTGCATACATAATTTTCTTTTCAACTACTTGGTAATTTTTTTGGTAGAGTAAGTTACCGTGATGCATCACTCTAGTGTTAAGATGTAACATAGGTTTTAAACATGGCCATTTTTACTGTAATATTTTTTCTGCTGGAGCTCTGTAACGTTTAGATATAAGTTATTGCATTTGCCACTGCTGTGTGCCAGGCACAGTGCTACAGAATTTCGCTTTGTATTACTCTGTTAAGCCAGTTTTACTACTGATTTATTTTTCTTGTTTTCTGCATATTGCCTTACATTAGTTGTAATGTTGCAATTGCTTTACTAATTTATATTTTTTGCTGCTTGCTTTGCCAATATGCATTTTTTGTCATTGCTGTTTGCGTTCATCGTTTTGTGCTGCTGCATTGCCTCGTCCCTTAGTTTAGCATCTGAGCTCAGTAGATTTAAGTTTGCTTAAGATGGGGTAGGCTATATGAGAGAACGAGTTGTGATAAATTGGAAGAAATGCATTGAGAAGCTATAAGAAAATGGTTTGGCCAAAAAAGTATTTTGAAAGAGGATATGAACAAAAAGTAGGGTTTAGAGACAACAGGTTTAGGTAGGATTTTCTTGGAAATAAATGAGGTGGTAAGATAATGGAAAATAAATAATGAGGTAAGAAATATGTGAACATATAAATACAGAAAGCATGCTTGGATAGGGTTTTTTTGGTGGAAACAAATGTTGAAATAAGACGAAAGATCTATGGAATGAAGTTTTGGGTTGGACTGCAGTACCAAATGTTACACTGAAAATAAACCCTGTCCTTTCCTCCTGTGTTATTCTGCTATGTGTTTGTGTACTCTTGTATATTTGTGTTTTTCCTGTCTTTATGTGTTAAGCTGATATGAGTTATGTAGTGAAATTTTTCTAAGAATGTTATTTTCTTTGTAAAGATGATTAGACATTTATTCTGTTTCGTTTTAATGCTCATGTGTGAAGTTCATGTTTCAAAAGTTATTCTGATCTTTTATGTATTTACTTATGTCATAATTCCAATAACACTGATGTTTATGTTTATTGCTATTGTTTTGTAAAGCCTGTATTACTACAAATGTTATCTGTATTATGTTTTTATTATGTATTTTGTACCTTTGTTATTGTATTCTTATATTATAAAATTGTAATTGACACCAGTTCATCAAATTAAGTAACTTTTAAGCATTCATTTCACTGCACATATTTCTGTTGGTCATAGTATATGCACAATATGTGAAAAAGAGGACTGTTAGTGCTCCCACGTGTGTTGGTAATTCAGCAAGGGACTGGTTAATAGTATTGCTGGTTCTAAGGACAATTCCAAAAACTTTGTGAGTGCACAAGTAGTGGTTTATGGACTTGCTATATTCTCCGCAAGACTCTTTGATGGTGATTGTGCACCTGCACAGTAGCAACGGATGGCTGCTAGCCATTTCTACAAGGGCTACAGTGGGTCTGCACCCCTGGTGGCCCACCAATACCGTAATCTCTACCAGGACTACAGTGGGTCTACTCTGTGACGACCTACCTACCAACATTCTTCAAAACTTCGACTGACTGTGGTGGGTTTGCTCTGTTGTGGACCATTACCTGTCTGTATGTCAAGAGTCAGCACTGTCTTTCCGTTGGAAGGACAACACTACTTCAAGACTTCATGGAAATCCACTACTTCCATGTGCATTCTCTTTTACTGCTAAGACTTTGAGAAAAACACTGCAATTTTACTATGATGAACGATCAGGACTGTCTTTAGGGACAGTGAGAAAATTTTACCTTTCGACCAACATTGTATCAATAAGTGTGTACATTTGATTTCTTTGTTATTGTAATTATGATTATGAAAAATTTTTTCAAATCTCTATTGGCCACTGCCCAAAACAATTTGTAAAATTTTTGTGGGGAGCATGGGGGCTATGTAAGTAGGCTGTTTAGGTTTTCTTATTGGTAACGCCACGTAGCGCTCTGTATGAAAATCATTGGCTGTGCTGTGTGCAGTCTGTGGCTGGTTAGCATTGTTGTAATATTCGCCATTGTAGTGTTGGGCAGTTGGCTGTTAACAGCGCGTAGCGTTGCGCAGTTGGAGGTGAGCCGCCAGCAGTGGTGGATGTGGGGAGAGAAATGGCGGAGTTTTGAAATTTGTAAGACTGTATGTCACGAACTGCTATGTATATTATGACTTTTCGACACTATCAAGGTAAATACATTGTTTGTTCTCTATCAAAATCTTTCATTTGCTAACTATGCCTATCAGTAGTTAGTGCCTTCAGTAGTTTGAATCTTATTTAACTGGCAGTAGTGGCGCTCGCTGAATTGCAGTAGTTCGAGTAACGAAGATTTTTGTGAGGTAAGTGATTTGTGAAAGGTATACGTTAATGTTAGTCAGGGCCATTCTTTGTAGCGATTACTGAAAGTCAGATTGCGTTGCGCTAAAAATATTGAGTCAGTTTAAGCACAGTCATGTATAATTTTTGTAAGGGGACGTTTGAAAATGTTCAACTGAAAGTTGGAGTTATGTTAATCATTCTGTTAGTTAACAATTTTCTGTGTTGCAGTCTATGTGCACAGAGATAGGGACACTGCCCAGTTACATTGCTGGAAGCTGCAAAAGGAAATTTGTTCAAAGCACTCAATATTATTTACGAGTTCTTAAAGTTTTGAACATGGCTGAATGATCAGCGACCGTTTACAATGTAAAATTAAAGCAATATCTGTCCTCGATTGAAAAAATAAGTCTTTTGACCTAGGTTTTGGCACTACTGTGTGTGTCTTCATCAGAAGTGACACACTCAAACTGGCCTATAACATTAGTACAAAATTATACGAAGAAAAAATTTTTTTTTAGAGTTTAAGTACCGACTAACGATACAAGAAAGAAACAGTACTTACATGTCACGTATAAAATAAATATTAAGCGACGAAGCTTTAGTCGCGAAATTTTGGAAATAGAATACATGGATGGCTAGCCACTGAGGGCTGTTCACACACGTCGAACAACAGGTAGCTCAGGACTGAGGCGACCGCGTTTAGCAACTGCGGGCAGCTGAGCGTTATACCGAGAGTGTCGCCTAGTGCCCGCAAATACAAACATGCTGCTTAACATTCAAAATATAGGCAGATGAATATTATGAACATTATTTAGTACATGAATTAAAAGGGAATATTTTATCTGACAGCAACAGACATGGTAACATTTTGTATACGTAAGAGCTTAGAAGTACGGTTTAAAGGATGAATACGGCATTATACAATTAAGAAGAGAGCTAAATAATTCAGCGAGTAGGAAACGGTATACCATGAAATGCAGCCAATATAAACCATTTAATAAACAAAAAAACTATCAGTAGACTTAGATAGAAAAATTATTTGGGCAACAGCACGAGGGAACATGTCAAATATAAAGTAACGGCTTTTATTACATAATTGTAGCTACTCATTAAAAATGAGGCCGTCTTTATGAGAATGACGTTTAAAAATTTCTAGTTCTTCGAGAACATCTAATCTACGCCCTTTCTTCTCAGTGTGCAAAATGTTGATATCGTAAACAACTTCAGAAGTGTGACCTGTAATCAGAAGGTGGTCGGCAGAAGACCAGTTTTGAGTGCTAGGGCCATTTTTTCTTAAAATATGTTCTTTGCATCTGATTAAAGGCACGTTCTGTTTGTCCTACGTAGTAAGAAGAACGGGTGTGGCAAAAAGTATTATAGACACCAGGGCTTTGCAAAAGGGAACGGGTAGATTTTAAATTGTGAATAAAAATCTTTTCGAACTATTATTTGTGAAAAGGTGACATTACAGTTATTTTTATTACGAAGATGCGTTGAATCTGATAGATGGGCCCCAAGAAAGAAACACAAAAAACTTATTTTAGCCAATTGCGAACGCGAGCGTCTCAATCTGATGTGCTACCTGTAGCTCGACATGTGTGGGCAGCCCTCCGTGGCTTGCCTCCCATGTATTCTATTTCAAAAATTTCACAACTAAAGCTTCATCGCTTGATATTTATTTTATACGTGACATGTAAGTACTGGTTCTTTCTTGTATTGTTAGTCAGTACTTACACTTTAACAAAAATTATTCGAAGTGCTGAAACCTAGGTCAAAATACTTTTTTTGAACCGAATTCAGTTATTGCTTTAATTTTATTTACCAGTTCGTTCATAAAGTACATGCAATATTAGGATACGTAGGACCTTAGGTCTTTCCAGTGCAGTGAATATATACAAGTGAGTGCTGTGTGACTATTTCGAGTCGTATCACGCTACTAACCTCATTCTGTATGGGAATTATAGATTTCTTTCTGCGTATCTTCAGAATACCAGGGCACATTTCTCACTACCTATAAATGCAGTCAAGGTTTGTCTTTAGTCGCAGCATAGACAAAAAAGTATAGAATATAGATGCACTTAAGACACATACGCTGCTGTTACGGAATGACTGAATATTCTTAAATTGGTACAATTAAAAGACAAGCCAAGTTTGACCGTACATTATAAATCTGAGCCACACACATCGTATGTGAGACTACTCTGAGTCCCATCGGCTAAAAACTCTGTTACGTGTGTCCCTGGGTGATGCAGTGGCCAGGTCTGCTAAGTTACAGGGCGCAGGACCAGCGCAAGCAGTGCAGGCCGCTAATACGAGGTGTATGCGTTGAGGTTTTACTGCGGCGGCGCGGTAAAGGCTGTTTCAACAACTCACTCGACAATTTAGCGAAATATCTCATGCAGTCACAATATATTTTTTTTCTGCAGCTGTGTTTGTTCGTAAATGGTGCTCTCACGCACCTGCTACAGTGGACTCACGACGTTTAAACCCCAGCCAATCTCAGTTTCACAACGAAGCAGGATTTGAAGTCAAGTGTATTCTTTAAAAACAGTTCTAAAGTGTTGCATGCACTGATTTGAAGAGTTCCTGCACAAAATTACTTAACAGTCCCACCTGGAATTAGGGAGGCAAATCTGCTTTCTACCAAGTCAGCAGTTTATACGAAACTCACCAGCAGCATTGTTCGTTCTGAATCGAACATAAGGATCGGAGTAGACTTGGTAGGTTCTGTGACAAACTAGGCTGCGACTTCGTATGCTTACGTCATAGGACTGGGAACAGTAGGGTCCCCTTAAATGAGTCAGGTATCCACTAAACCTCAGAGGCTGCTTCCCAGGTAGCTGAATGTGTGGGGACGGACATAAGCGCGTCGTACGTAAGGTAACCATCCATCCCGCCTAGGTAACAGTAGCGCTAGAGGTCCCAACGTAAGACGCAAATAAGCGCACCCCACAAATGAGAATATTGTGAGAGGCCATGAAAACGTTTCCGTTCGAAGTATGTACGCGTACGCTCCAGAATCGGTATGGCAATGAGGCAAAACCGCCATGGACATTGAGACAATTACCCCACCGCTGCACCAGGTTGGCAAAGTCCGTTCCGTAAGAGACGGCGGGCTGCTGCGTGAAGCGTTCCGTAACTGCGTGCCCGGTAAACTAGACATAAGAATCGGCGACCCTCCAAGGGCTTTTTTAAGGGCCTGTAGCAGTGCGCTCAAGGGACGTGTTCCCTCCAAGATTGAAACTTATCAGGTACACTTCAGGCAGCCATCTGGTTTCCTTTTTGCATCCATCAGCTGCAGACCTCACGATACTTAACTCCCGCCGAAAATGTTGCACGTTACCCCAGCTGATGTCGAGATCCTCTGCTGGCGAACGAATGACTAAGTGACAGTCCGCCCTAATATTATCCAACACCTGCTTCTTGTCCGCAGTGGATGGGGTTTACCTACCAGATCGACTGTCGTCTTGTGAAGAATCGCGACCAGAACAGGAGTTCACACACCATTCCACAAAGGAGGTTTTCGACATACATACTGCCTCACACACGTTCCTTGTTCTGCAGTGTTTGTCCTTCAGCAGCCAGGAAAAGAGTAATAGCAAGTTGACCAAGTTTGGACGCATTTGTTAATCCCGTCCCTGCATTTCCCTAACGGACGTCACCCTGTCCCCTCGCCTACACGTCGGTGCTTGTATACCCGCGCCGGAACCGCGCTACTTTGCGCACACGCTGCAGCGGCGATGTCAGGCGGTTAATCGCCACTTGTAAACTCCTAGGTAGTCGTCAATGCCGCAGCATTCGCAACAAAGTGGCCGAGTTTGAAGTACTACTCAAACTCAGTGGAGCCCACATTGTACAGAAAGCTGGTTAAAACCGGAAATTGACAACATTTTTCGGGAAGATTTAACGGGAATGGAAAACGGGATATGAAGGGAGAATTTTTTTCAGTAGACGGGAAATGCTGTTCCACCAACACAGAAATTTAAGCTGCATGCGAGATTGTTTTGACAAGACTATTAACTGAACCTTACGACCACCAAGACCCACGTCCAAATGTAACAAAATTTCAGAGAAACCCAAGATCTCCAGTATCCAAGTACTTCAGTCATAGTGTTATCACTGAAGACTAATATTCCTCCATACAATCCGTTAGGAAAATTACAGTTCAAGTAGTGGGGGCGACAATACGTCCTGATAAAGACTGCTAAGTGCGTTCTGTGAGAACTACCTAGACCAGACTGTTTGGAAGCCCACTTATGAATGCAATAAACCGACCTGTTCTCTGAGGATGCCCACGCAAAATACCTGCAACATGAAGTAATTGTAGGAACAACTATCAAAGTACAAACGCTAACTGAAACAAGTAGGATGATTTGTATGTTCGCCAAAGACTAGATGAGGCAGTAACAAACTGGAAATATTTAGCTATGGAGAGGAGAATATGGAATAGTGAGTAATGTTTAGAGAAATGATCAATCACGTTAGTAGGTATGTATATCAGAACAGATCACGATGGGGTCACTGTAGAGAAAGTCCTAAGCAAACAGTGACATAAGAGGCGTCAAAGGAACGTCCCTGTAGATCGAGACGCTGAATGAAACTCGCTTGGCTGTCAAGAAGGCACTGCTTGACGCCTTCAAAGACTAGCGTAGCAGAGTATTATCGACAGATCTCTCTCTCAAAGTCGAGACGATTTCAGTTCATATGTAAAGGCCGTTAGTGTCGCCAAATCGAGTGTCCATATACTTATGTACGAGATGGTGAGCGTAGCAAAGCGAAAACAGAAATTGAACTCCTCTGTCAAACGTTGCTTTACAACTGAAAATCCAGGTGTACTGCCCTATTTAATCGTCGCGCTGTTGCTAAGACGAATGACGCACGTATTAGTGTCACTATTCACAGGCTGCGACATGGTCCTGAATTCAACAGTCACCCGAATGTAGAATAAGTTTCCTTTAGTTGACGTCTGTCACAAATTTTGTCATCAAACTACCGGTTTCAGTCTACAATGAACGTCTTCAGATTTGTTTTAGGACTTGTTTTTATGAAAGACATCTGAAGATAGTCCCTATAGACCGAAACCGATACTCTGATAAAACTGTGACCGCAGACGTGAACTAAAGGAAATTTAGTGTCGCTATTGTTGAAAAACAGCTGAAACTGCTAAAAACAGAGTTCCAGAACCTGATGATATCCCTATCAGATTCTATACCGAAGATCTTTCTAACAAAAAAACTGTGCCCAATAGCTGAATGAAAGTACAGGTCACATTCGTCTACAAGAACGGTGGAGCAAGTGATCCACAAAACTACCCTCTCGTATCTTGAACCTCCATCCTCCGCAGAATATTAACTTATTCTCAGCTCAAGCGTAACGAGATATCTGCAACAGAATGACCTCGTTGCCAGGCAGTATATTTTCCGGAAACGCAACAAGCGCTTTCATTACACATGACATCCCGATATTCAAGGACCAGGACAATCTGAGATGCACTATTTCATTCTTATAGGAAAGCATTTTAGTCCGTATAAGTAAGCTGTCAGAAGTACGATCGATTTGGGTATCACGCAGAATTTCTGACTGGACTGCGGATTGATGGTATGCAGGGCGCGGCGTGTCACAGCATATCGGGCGGGGGTCCTCGTCAGATCAAGAGGAAGTGTGGGTGTGGGTGTGGGCGTGGACGTGGACACGGTGATGCGTGTTGGCAGCCTTGCTATTCGGGTTGTATATTAATAAGCTCAGACATTTCGTGGACGCATTTATCTACAATGAGCTGTTTACAAAGAAACTACACATTCAGTAGAATCTGGATAAGTTTTCAAAGTAACATAGTGATTGGCAGCTTGCTTTATATGTCCAGAAATTTAAAGCAGTGCACATCTCAAATTAAAAATCGTAGTATCCTATGACTACGATATCAGTACAGCTTACATGCTCATATGCCATACATTTAACACATTAGCTCGCTGTTGTACATAGGAGTTCGACTATTTAAAGTTTGTGCTTTTACTGGTGATGTGGCGGAAAGCCACATATTTATTAAAAACAAATTGAGTTTTTGTATTCTGATTAATTCGTCATGCGATGCTAGAAGTGTTAAAGTGCGATGTGTGTCGTGCAACGGACATTAACATTTGGAAGAAAAAATTCTGAGAACTAAGTGTAATGATCTCAAACCTTTATCTGTGTCGGTCAATGGAAAGAAACCAGACACATTGTATCATATGGCTCACTCTTGTCTTCCATTCTTACATGGATGATAGGCGCCATTGTACGCTGTATATAATTGTAAGTTCCGTAAAACTATTCAGAATATAAATAATATTTCCACTTACATTTACTTTTTGTACGGCTCGCACCTCTCGTATGAGTGAATTAATATTTTATGTAAATTTATTGTTTTAGCGTGTGCTCAGGGGGGGGTGACCAATTCTCTTGCAGCATGGGTCGGCCATTACGCCGGCAAAACGATTATTCTTATTAAATCATTTATTAAATGTAAATGCAGGACAGTTCTGTTTTTCTCATTCAATATTCTAAAGCCAATAAAATTAAAGCTTCAATCATTACTTTCGTTGCATTGGTTGAAGTAAATTTTCTATTGTCCGTTAACGGCAGATGAGAATCTCAGCTTTGCCTTTGCAATGAAAAGTAATCAAATCAATTTATTACTTTTAATGAAAATTGAAATCTCAGGTATTAGTTGTTTTAAAATTGGTACATAATTAAACCAGTTGCTATCAGGCCACCTGAGAACAATTTTTATTACAACATTCCGCGTAATGTACGCAGATTTTTATTTATATTTTATTTGTACTTATATTTTATTATATTTTAGCCACCCACGCAAACCTAACCGTAGAAGGCATCGAGTCGCGTGCTGTGTTTCAAAAACTGTTACGTACGCACCGCGGAAAATCCAGCGTCTACGCAAATGCTTGTGGTGGTATTGAGTTTGCTTAACAGTCTCGTGCCAGTCACAATCAGAACCCAATGCTACTGATGACCATTTCTCTCTAAATCAAGTACTGCAACAGAAATAAGAAATTACGATTTTACTTAATGTTATCACCCACCACCAAATAATTTTTTTTTTCATATATACCACCACAGTATTAAGGGAAGTGTCAAAACAGTCTACGTATTCTGATCAGTGTTGTGCTCAAAATCCAGAAACATAACTAACCTTGCTCTCAATTTGCAGTTGCTAAAAAAAGAATCAGTCCTAAGCTCCTAGTCAGTTGAACATCCGTACCTGGCATGTCATTGCGGCTTAGCTGTCCTACAAAAACCAAGTGGTTTCATGCTAAAAATTACGTTTCTTCCGATTAGCTATATTGTTACTACTGAAAGAAGAGGCGGGGATTAGCATCACAACGATAACAAAGAATGTTTTCAGTGCCCTCTTTAGAGAAGAACGCAACTCTTATTTTAATTAACTCCCGCTGTTGGACAGAAAACCAGATTATTTCAGTAAAATGGTATAAGGTAATTTACTTGTGTTTTTCGACAGCTACAACGTTTCCCCCTTTTCGATTAGCAAATGAACCCCGCGATAAAAATCAGATTATTTTGAACTTATCCTCTCGTAGACCAAATTTTGGAGAGGCCATGGTGCATGGAAACAAACGTTATCCGGAAGGGGGGGCGATCGTGGGCAAAGACATAGTATCTTAGTCACTTCCTGGTTTCCTTCAGTCGCTTTGCGCCATGTGGTTTGGCATTGTCGTGCACAAGAATGTCTTTAAATGCGCTAGTCAAATTGAGTAATTGTAGTTAGTAGCGTTCAACAGTCACCATCTGCAGCAACTCTTGACACACTAATACGACCACGACACATTGAGCGACCCCATAATCTAAACCAATCTCTGCACATTGTTTCCTATACAGCACTTTCTGCGTACGCTGCCACTTGCAAACGACGGCTTTCCACAGAGTTATTGAGATGTGAAGAAGAGAAGCATTTCCAGCAAATGCTGATCGGCAGGTGCAAAACCAACGTGTCCAGTCCACTAAACAGTGCATGTTGCTGCCACTCCCCTCAAGAGTCACACACTCTGAGCTCAAAGCGTTGTTTCCACTGCTGAAGAGGTCTCGTGACACCGTCCACTATGCTGCTGAAGTTCAACTGCTTCCTCGTTAACAGTGAGATTTAATCGAAACCACAACAAAACTTCGCTTCCCAAGTTGACTTTGTGAATATAGAATGGCTTTCGTACAAAAAGCCGTGCCTCGGTACAGCATAAAGCAAGTATTTCGAGGAAGACGTTACATTAAATGACAATTTTGCAAAACGTGGGTCTTAAGTTTTTCGATCCCATTAACAGCAAAATAAAACCTACAGATCCTAATTTCTCACTCTAGGATCTTACCAGTGCCATTGCATCACAACAGCTTGGTTGGGGCTAGGCCACAACTCCACTTTTGGCATCTAACGTAAAAGTGTGTTCCATAGCAGTTTTAGCTGCACAGCAAGGCACTACTTGTGTGTGCTGAGTCCATAGAAGGTTCCAAAACTTGAGAAACTGCACGAGATACAATATTTATTTACCAAAACCGATAGGAGCTGCTTTATAAATATAAATTTTATGACACACAGCAAGAGCTCAAAAAATGTTC
The DNA here is from genome assembly GCF_021461385.2 of Schistocerca piceifrons. Classification (NCBI taxonomy): domain Eukaryota; kingdom Metazoa; phylum Arthropoda; class Insecta; order Orthoptera; family Acrididae; genus Schistocerca; species Schistocerca piceifrons. The sequence goes on from NC_060146.1 coordinate 224,459,300, forward strand.
AAAATTTTGCAGGTAATTGGCAATGTACACGAAGCGAGTGATACAAGCGGACACGTTTCAGAATACGTACACAACAAACATCCAATTTTCTACTGAAGTGAAGGACTGGAAATACGGAAGCGTTCGATCCCGCCCGTCTGCTTTGACCCATGACGTCACAAATATGGCGGAAACAAAAACAAACACACACACTTTCCACAAGAAGCCTAATGACACTAACGGGACAAGCGCGGGAAATGGGGTGATTTGGGTGGGGGGCAAACTAAATATAAACAAATTTAGACGCCTTGCGTAGCTACAACGTGTAAGTGAAGATAGCCATGCATGAATACCCACCCACCACCCCAGGGGTCGTAACCCCTGCAACCCATAGAAGATAAAGATGCTTCAGTAGCTGATTAGTGTTTTTTGTCTTTTTTAAAAATCTCACGGGATAGAACGAACAGATCAGAAAGATAAATGATAAACTAAAACAGAAATTGGAGGAAACAGATAATTAAAGTAATAAGCGTTTTTAAATTAAAAAAAAAGTCTCACGAGATAGAACGAACAGATCAGAAAAGTAAATAAAATAAGATAAAACAGAACTGGAGACAGCCACACTCAACCCAAACTCCGCGCCGTCATGACGTCACACACGACAACACCCTTACGTCACGGGTCAAAGCCGACGCGTGGGATCGGACGCTTCTGTCGACCCGAAGGACTCCATTATAGTTTCACATTTGGAAGTTTTAAGTCTGTATAGTAATATACCCATTAAAGAAACACTGGATGTCAAAGCAAAATCTCAAAAAACAAACCGGTCACTCTTCGAATAGGACATTAAATTGTTAGAACTAAGTTTTTGCGTTCAGTCACACGTTTTGGGATTACTGGACACTGGGATACCACCCGTCTGCTTTGACCAATGACATCACCATGCTGAAAACCCCTATTTAGAACGTATCAAACATTAAATATCTATCACAACACCCGCGAAAATATAAATATCACGCGAACCAATACACTGACTACACCGGATTAAATTAGTGGGATAACCTCGGGAAAAGGGGGTCTTTTGCTGGGACAAACTAAAAAAACACCGTTCAAAGCGCAATACACTGAAACATCCGAAAACGCCGAAATACGTCAAAACCATACCAAAAAACGCCAAACGATCATTGTATCCTCAACGCCAGTTAACCTGTATAGCTCAACCATAGACCCCACAAAAAAGTGCACTGACGGTGTCGACTGCTTTTCTGTTCCGTTTTTCAGTTGGTGATTGTACGCATAGCGAACGATGGGAAGCGACCATGATAAATGAGTGATAGCCCAATACGGCGGAACCCACGAGAAAGTACTCAGTTTTCGATAAACATCTGAAGTGGATCATTTTTCCAATTAAATCATGGAGTTATGCGGCTAGATGTTAATAAGACATCGATACATCAAACATTGATCCATCTACCTTCTAACGCAATTTTAATTAAACACTCATCCATTTACTCAGTGGCTACGCAGTCAGCTAAGAGAACAGCTTAAATTTTACTACGTATTCTATTTTACATGACTACAGTCTGCACAATATATTCCTTTGTTCCACCATGTAATTTCGTACACTCCGCAACAAGACGTGTGTAGCACACTAAATGACAGTAACACCTCACAGACACACGAACCACCAGGCCACAGCAATCCTCATGCACTGCTCCCCATACAAAACTTCATTTCCACTCCAAAACAAACGCCGCGGCTCGATGGCTTCACAACACATTGCACCGTAGCTCAGCTACGTCACAGATTTTGAGAACAGAAGTGGTGGGAAACTGTTTCACAGTTCTTACCTTCAATTCTTGTCACAGATAAAATCCAATTCTCCTCTAAATACTCGCATATAACAGGTAGAGTCATGTAAAATATACATCGAAGACTATCACACTACTTAAAGAGGGGAAGTAAGACAGTATATAGCAGCGTGATTTAACGAAGGAAAATTAACTGCACAGTTGAACATTAAGGAAAGGAAGCTATAGACACTTCTAAAAATAATGTGCAGCAGTGTGATGCTTTAAATAACCCCCCCCCCCCCACACACACACACACACACACACACACACACACACACACACACACACACACACACACACACACACACACACATTCTCTCTCTCTCTCTCCCCCCCCCCCCCCTTCCCCCGTGATGCATTGAGTGCGGTGCGTGACTAACTTGTACCGTAGTCCCAGGCCTACGTTAAGTGCAAGGACGACATTCTGGTTGAGAGTAAGCCATATGATGTAAATTAAAGGTTTTTACCGTAGCGTAGCCTAAGTTTTACGTTCGCAGTGTGTTCAAACTGCATTTAAAAAGTAATATAATAAAAAGGTAAACTGAGGAAACGTACATCAGATAATCGACAAGTCTCCGACGAGTACTTTGACACACGCTGAGTACAAATATAAACGAAATAAACGAAAAATGCAAAGAGGGAGGGCTGCACTAAACATTTACAAAATAATGCATGACATGAATAAAACACAGAAAACCGACGTGTTCGGAAACATGACGAAGAATTCCTGCCACAAGCACCTTATCAGCAAGATTGATTGTACTTTCAAAACTGCCCTTAATCGAGCTCCGAAAGCGTCAGACATCGTGAAGGTAATGTTAGTGGCAAATGGCTTTACAGTCCATGACTTAACCGAAATACGTAAAAGTATTAAAAGTAAGATGCAGCGATGTCCCGATACAAAACCGTACACACGGCTTACAATTAGAGGATACTTATCAGAAAAAGGTGGCTAGATGTTTAGCTAAGGCTGTCAGCCAAGGTATTTTATGCACAAGGGGCTATTACAAGCAGACTACGGAGGGAGTTCACTAGACCAGGACCACCGGTATGTAAGATAAAATGTGCAGAGTATACGGTAACTTGTACAAAGCACGGACAGGGTGGAATTCCCATTCTCCATGCAAGGAGCACGCAGGCAGAAATAGTACAACTGCCTTTGGTACGCAGTCGACCCGAGCGAGGTATAAGAGACAAAATACGGAACAGCCCCATAAAGTCGTTTCCGTAATCCAGCAGAGGACGTCGAAATTTTCGCGCGTCAATAGAATCAGCCGGACAAACTGTTCACTGAACAAAAGCGTTTTCAGATGCCTAGTTTTTTTCCCCCCCTTTTCTTTGAGTAAAACAAGTTATTGGCACGTACCGACACACCACCGCGATGTTTACCCAGAGTGCCGCTGTAGCCGCCTACCAGAACACTGCGTTCCCCAGCCGCGGAAAACAACGGCCTTCGGCAACGCCCTCTGCTGGGATACGCGCAAAGAAAGCACGCCAAGGGCTCTACTACACTGCCAGATATCTCTGTCAAATGCCGTTTATAAAAGACGTTTTATAAAATCATTGGCAGTGTGCTGGGGTTGGCAGTGTGCTGGGGTAGTTTCATACCTTTTACGAAAGTTAGCTTCTGTAACAGTTTCCTCGAAGAAATTCGAGAAGCTAATATGGGTGTAATATGCAACTGCGAGAATCTCTTCCATCATAGCTTCAGTTTTCGACACTGACAATAATTTCATGTTACTTCGTCATCATTGTAACTATTTTTACCCTTGTATTTTGCTCACAGCGTTTAGAGTTTTTATTTAAAATGTGTATCTCTTTCGCATTTTAGAAATTATGTTGAATTCTGATATCAGGTTCTCTGGTGACTGCCCTCAGTTGTAATGGGGAGAGTACAAACCGTAATTTTAAGGGTGGGTTCAGAATAGTTTGCCAGATATGTGAGTGGCTGGAATACGTGTTAAGCAAAAGAACGCAGTGCGTGGTTCTCGACCAAGACAACCCGTCAGGGGCAAGGGGATTGTCAGGAGTGCGACTGGACCGCTTTTCATCTCTGCCGTTTGCTGATGGTGCTTAGCGCGTCGGAAAATGTTGTCGTTGAGTTACTGCAGCAGGCTACGGGATGACTTAGACGGAATTTGTATTCGAAGTGACGAATGGCAGTTTGCTCCGGGTGTAGAATAATGTAAGTTAATGAAGATGAGTGGGGAAAGTGATGGTGTAATGTTGAAATTCAGTTTCAGTGGTGTGCCACATTTACCGCCACGACGGTTAACTACCTGGGCGTGACGTTGAAAAGCAATTTGAAATGAATAGAGGCAATAATTTTAAATTGTTATACAGTCAGTTCCACAATAAAGTGTACGTCGTTATATCTATGAAATGAAAGACACTATTATAAATATATGTTTACATGAAAATACAAAAATTGCTCTGAGCAGTATGAGACTTAACACCTGTGGTCATCAGTCCCCTAGAACTTAGAACTACTTAAACCTAACTAACCTAAGGACGTCACACACATCCATGCCCGAGGCAGGATTCGAACCTGCGATCGTAGCAGCAGCGCGGTTCCGGACTGAAGCGCCTAGAACCGCTCAGTCACAACGGCCGGCATGAAAATACGTGTTATTACTAATTGCACAGTTACCTAATAGTTAATACAGTCGGCGTTATTATCAATTATAGTTTGGCATCTTTTTGGCATGCTTTTCACGAGATTTTCTGCTATTTTCTCGGCAACGATCTCCGTGTCGTCCTGATTTTATGTGACAGCTGCTTCAGAGTACACATTGGCTTTCCTTTAAGCTTCACGTTAATATACGACCATACATTTACGATGGGATTTGCATCCGGAGGACATTGGACGCCAGTTCATTGTTTTAACGCAGCACAGAGACGGCTGCGATGTGTCGGATCGTTATCCTCTAGAAGCACCCAGTTTGCCTCCTTCGAACCAAATAGCTTCTGAATGGAAATACTGTACATTTTTTCAGCGTTTAAATTGGCTGTAAATAAGTGCAAATAGCCAAAACTGCAACCGACAAAACAAAACTCTCACACCGTTCATCTATACACTGTGCAAAAGCGCACTGACTGCAGATTCGAGACAGCTACCAGGGATGTCGCTGCGGACTTTGCATTTAACATTATGGCGTACACTTCCTTGTCGAACTGACTGTATAATATAATTCATTCATTAATTGCATTCAAGAACATAACTGCATTACATGTTACTAAGTACTCAGATGGAGCGGAATAAGGATCGGAGCGCCTAATACGCAATCTGACTTTAAATTAGAGTTAGTGGCTCCTGATATGCAGTCTAACATTGGAAAGGTAAAGATTTTCGAAGTGCAGACTGACGTAAAAGTAAATCGGCAGCTCATACACACCATCTTACTATAAAGTTAAATGGGCACCTGTGACCGGCTGTGAAGGCAGTGGAGAGCGACTGACTGAATCTGTTGCGCAACTCGGACACGAATCTGATGAAAATGCATCGAACAAATTGAGGTCGAAATCAGGTCATTAGCAAATGTAAGCCTGAATCTGGATTCTAAACTGGGATAAGTGAAGCTTAGTGGGCACTGCTCGTCCAGTGGGACGCTCTAACTGCTGCCGGCTCGGTCTCGTCGTGTCGTCGGATGAGATGCCGAAGCTTGAGATGGCTGCGAGTTGTCGAGCATTAGGCCCCCTGGTGTGACCTTTTAATCCCTCGAGGGCTGCCCTGGGGACCACGGCGGCAGACGGCTCTGCACCAGGCGCTTCTCCGACGACGTCAGGAACCGCTGTCTTTCTCGTCTACATCTACATCTACATGATTACTCTGCAATTCACATTTAAGTGCTTGGCAGAGGGTTCATCGAACCCCAATCATACTATCTCTCTACCATTCCACTCCCGAACAGCGCGCGGGAAAAACGAACACCTAAACCTTTCCGTTCGAGCTCTGATTTCTCTTATTTTATTTTGATGATCATTCCTACCTATGTAGGTTGGGCTCAACAAAATATTTTCGCATTCGGAAGAGAAATTTAGTGACTGAAATTTCGTAAATAGATCTCACCGCGACGAAAAAGTCTCTGCTTTAACGACTTCCATCCCAACTCGCGTATCATATCTGCCACACTCTCTCCCCTATTACGTGATAATACAAAACGAGCTGCCCTTTTTTGCACCCTTTCCATGTCCTCCGTCAATCCCACCTGGTAAGGATCCCACACCGCGCAGCAATATTCTAACAGAGGACGAACGAGTGTAGTGTAAGCTGTCTCTTTAGTGGACTTGTTGCATCTTCTAAGTGTCCTGCCAATGAAACGCAACCTTTGGCTCACCTTTCCCACAATATTATCTATGTGGTCTTTCCAACTGAAGTTGTTCGTAATTGTAACACCCAGGTACTTAGTTGAATGGACAGCCTTGAGAATTGTACTATTTATCGAGTAATCGAATTCCAAAGGATTTCTTTTGGAACTCGTGTGGATCACCTCACACTTTTCGTTATTTAGCGTCAACTGCCACCTGCCACACTATACAGCAATCTTTTCTAAATCGCTTTGCCACTCATACTGGTCTTCGGATGACCTTACTAGGCGGTAAATTACAGCATCATCTGCGAACAACCTAAGAGAACTGCTCAGATTGTCACCCAGGTCATTTATATAGATCAGGAACAGCAAGGGTCCCAGGACGCTTCCCTGGGGAACACCTGATATCACTTCAGTTTTACTCGATGGTTTACCGTCTATTACTACGAACTGCGCCCTTCCTTCTCGTAGGTAGAAACAAGAGTGTCCTTTCTTCAAGTTGTCAATTTTATCTTTCCGGTTCGGTTTATGGGGGCGAGCTGCCTCTCTCTCAAATTAGGTGGGGTGCACTTTTTGTGACTTTGATAAATCTCTCCTTGCTGTACTTTTGTTTACTGTGGTCAACCTCTAGTATTTTTTCATGGAGCGGGAACGTCCCCTCGAATCCGTTTTCGCTGTCTCCATCCAGTGTTGGGGTTGATTTCAAGTTCTAATACTTACTTTCCTCCCAATCACCAGTCCTCTTGGTTACAACAGTTTCCCCCCACCCCCACCCCCACCCCTCTCTCTCTCTCTCTCTCTCTCTCTCTCTCTCTCTCTCTCTGTCTCTCTCTCTCTCCGTGGCTCACTACAAGACAGATTGTTGCCGTTAACGAATGGAAAGCCTGCATTTAAAGTGGAAAAACTCCGCGGATTCTGGTTCCTTTTTCACAGGCAAAAGGTGAAAAAGTCCTATATTTTGGGAGGGCGTCTCAGGAGACGTCACGTGTGTGCGTCTGACAGTCTTCCGGCGTGGACATTTCCTTACAGTGAACTGGGGAAGCGAGCCTCGCCTCGCACCAGACCGGCTGCGCCAACATTTTGTGGGCGCGCACCGCGTCCGAAGACGTCCAGGCCGACCTCGCACTTCCGACTTGAGGCCAGGGGGTGCGAGCGATCAACGCCGATACAACCAAGCCCGACACGAGTTAACAGGCTGCTACTAATTGACACTTAAACTGAAATAAATGAATCGTAACTCTAAATGACTTCTCATCAAGCGAGACTGCATACCATTCGTCTGTTTCCTATAAATTCACAGCACTGGCGCAGATTGATTGACTTGGGGAGGTCATGGCGAAGGAAGTTGGCCGTGCCCTTTCAAAGGAACCATCACGGCATTTGCGTGAGGTGATTTCGGGGAATCACGGAAAACCTGAATCAGGCTGGCAGGAAGCGGGTTTGAAGCGTCGTTCTCCTGAATGCGAGTCGAGTGTGCTGACCACTGCCCCACCTCGCTCGGTACTGGGACAGAATAATACTCTCTGACTGACATACTCTCAGGGATTTATGCATGAAGTTACTACTAGGAATCCACAACTGGATCATTGGGAGTGAACGAGCTATGACGTAAATAGTATCAAATGGTTCAAAATGGTTCAAATGGCTCTGAGCACAATGGGACTTATCTTCTGGGGTCGTCAGTCCCCTAGAACTTAGAACTACTTAAACCTAACTAACCCAAGGACACCACACACATCCATGCCCGAGGCAGGATTCGAACCTGCGACCGCAGCGGTCTCGCGGTTCCAGACTGTAGCGCCTAGAACCGCTCGGCCACTCCGGCCGGCAGTATCAGTGCAGTGATTTAAATAAAGATGTTTTGATGTTGAAGCAGTACCCAAGTTCTGATTTCATTCATACTGATGCTTTCATTTCATTATAGAGAATTTAATTCAGTTCAAATAGACAATAGAAAACTAATGACAGATCCCAACTTTGTAGACAAAATGGAAACAAAAGAAAAGGTAGCATGGACATCTTTTAAATTAGTTGTTACCGGTTTCATAGGAAATAAAAGAGATCCAAAGACAATCGTGGCAGAGATGCTCGATAACTTTAAGGAGCTGGGCTGTAACACGAGCATTTAAGTTCAATTTCTCCACGCACATCTTGACTACTTCCCTGCAAACCTTGGTGATGTAAGTGAAGAGCAGGGTGAAAGATTCCACTAAGACATCAAAGAAATGGAAAGAAGATATGAAGTAAGATGGAATTCAACATGATAGCGGACTACTGCTGGATGATAAAAAGAGATGATCCTCAACGCGTCCACAACCGGAAAAGCAATAAAAGAAGCTTCGACAGAAAGCGAAAGCGTTATTATAAGGAGTTACGAGCTTAAAGAGAAATGTAAATGTACTGTAAATGTAGTTTAGAACATGATTTGTAAATAAAATAAAATTTTATAACGTTGGAAAAAAATGTGATAAATTGCTTAAATTTTGTTATCACACCCAAAAATACTCCCTTTTTGTGAGAAAACCTGACGTGATAGGAAAAATTGATTACATTTTTGAAACCAGCGCTGAAAAGTAGATTAAAGTCAGTTATCAAATTTCAAACAACTTTAAAAAAATATTTTTTTGCAGACCTGTGTTACTTGTTAATGATGTGTGTACTATTCTGTCCCATTGCAACTATCACTTATGCACTTCAACCTTCAAGTGTACAAAGTGCGAGTCCAACAAAGCTGCACACATCCATCCAGTGTGTAAACGCTGACTTGCTTGCCTTATCAGAGTGATCGCAGAACGCAGATTTTAAATTTAACCCATCTGAAAAGCAAGCAATTTAGTCGCTCACAAAAGACTTATTACCTCTCACTTCGGGGAATTTCTTCCACCGTTAATCTTAAATGGCACAAAATAAATTTTACTTTTCTTGCGAAGAACTTGGGCATAATTGTCGACCATCACTTAAGCCGATCTGAAAACAACTGTGAAAAGGGGTCAGCGTAACTTCATTCACTACAGAAACATAAAAAAAGTACCCACCTAAGCTTAAAATACGCTCTTAGAGTCACCAACACACTTCTTAATGGGTTAGGATGGTCCTGTTCTCCGAGGACTTTCGTGTGAGAGCTGACGTGGACGATACATTTGCGGTGTCGGTCGCCTCCACCACATCACTCCTGCAGACGAACAGCTATGTGTTGATGGGCGAAGAGTCTGTCATACCTTGCGTCTGCTCTACCGTCTTACTAACCACTGCAAGCCCTCTTGTTCATCTTCAGTGATTACACTACCATCTGAACAGTGCAGCAGAAATATTCGTTCTCAGCAAAGTAAAATCCTCGATCAGGACCTCTCCCCCCCCCTCCCCCCCTCCCTCCCAGTTTGGAATAATCTTCCTCAAAATGTTAGAGACATTAAATCCCTTTGAAATTTCAAAACACAGGTAAGAGTCCACCATCTGTCGGAGCAGCCATCTCCCCTCCCCCCATATACCTGTCCGCAGCTCCCTCTCCCCCACCGCTCTCCCCACCCCCTTGTCTCAGAGTCCTCTACTCAAACTTTGTTCTGTTTTTAACAGCTCTTGTCACTGTGTCTCCAGTCTTCTCTTCTTTCATTATCCCACGATAGTAAACTAGGCTACAAATTTGTTAGACTAATCATTATTATTTTTATGCTTATCCATTACGGATATTTTAGATTATGGTCTCATTTTGATGTCCAGTTGTTATATCACTACACACACTTCCACACAAACTATATTAATTTACACTCTGACAGCGAGACTTTTCCAGCATCCAGCATGCGCTTTAGAACTGTTGCTTGTAACAAAGATCTTGACAGAAAGATGTGGCATAGGCCTGCTTTGCACAGAGATGGTTCAAATGGCTCTGAGCACTATGGGACTCAAGTGCTGTGGTCATAAGTCCCCTAGAACTTAGAACTACTTAAACCTAACTAACCTAAGGACATCACACACATCCATGCCCGAGGCAGGATTCGAACCTGCGACCGTCGCGGTCGTGCGGTTCCAGACTGTAGCGCCTTTAACCGCTCGGCCACTTCGGCCGGCCACAGAGATGTAATTTGTTGTTCTTTACATGTATTAAAGTCGATATAAGAGCAAATATTTTAATCAGACTGGCGATAACATTAGGGCACAAAATAAAACAAATAAATAAATTACTACAAGAACAAACTTCAGGTGATCTGATATCTTACTTCTATTTGTATATTACGTATATTACAGGCAGTTATCGCAATTTTTATCATGATTGGCATTAACATGAATACCAAAGAATCAATGAATATTTCTTATTAATTTAAATATATAGGTCCTAGTAGTACAGACCACTGCATCTCACTACAGATAAAATAAGTCTGTATCATTGATTCCTGGGTATTCATGTTAATGCCAATCATGATAAAAATTGCTATAACTGCCTGTAATATACGTAATATACAAATAGAAATAAGATATCAGATCACCTGAAGTTTGTTCTTGTACTTATTTATTTATTTGTTTTATTTTGTGCCCTAATGTTAACGCCAGTCTGATTAAAATATTTGCTCTTATATCGACTTTAATAGATGTAAAGAACAACAAATTACATCTCTGTGCAAAGCAGGCCTATGCCACATCTTTGTGTCAAGATCTTTGTTACAAGCAACAGTTCTAAAGCGCATGCTGGATGCTAGAAAAGTCTCGCTGTCAGAGTGTAAATTAATATAGTTTGTGTGGAAGTGTGTGTAGTGATATAACAACTGGACAACAAAATGGAGACAGACAGATGGACACAAACCGAAAAAAGCCGCCTATACTGTCGCAGTAAGTAAAAAACTAAATTTACATCCCTATCGACAGATAAGCTATAGTCATGGCGAGACATTAAAGTGTGTTCCATCTTTTTGTCATAGAGCTAGCACCCAGCATTATGCTAGAAATAATGATGTAACTTCTTGAGACCACCTGAAGATGAACCTGAAAACGTCCGAAAACCGGTTCATGGAATAAAACATAATTATTCAAAAAAGTGACCGGTTGCAGTTCTGTATAACTTGTTTACATACAATTTTATTTTTATTCTTAATGCCCTTTATCAATATTATTATTAATGCCAATTATTATAACTCACTATTACTTTTGTGTTGGTAATTGTAATTTCTCTGAGAAAAATTTGTCAGATAAACATGACTGAGTCAGAAGTCCGCACAAAAATTGACAATAGTTTTGAAATATTTTTTGGTACGTGTTGCTTCTGGTTCAGTGTGAGCCATGCCTTCTAGGACCCTAATGTGCTAAACGAATAGTGAACCAGTAAACATGAAATGTATTCGCCGCAGTCACAGCAGGTTGTGCCGCGTATGAGTCGTGGGGCGGGGTGGCGGATGATCGCGTCGTAGGCAAGTGTCCGTCCGTCTTGTACTGCAATACGGGAGAGGGAACCGGCGCCTTGGGCAGACTGCGTGTGCTTTGTGAGGAGTGGGTGTTGTACAGTTTGCCTGTTGGTTGCAAAGCGGATGGTGTCTCCGGCCGTCGAGTGAAGTGAGAGGTCTGGTTGTAGCGAGATGTGAACACGCCGGTCTGCGTGTGAGTCAGTTCCGGCCACTTGCTGACGATCGCGTGCAATGGAGTGACCGACTGCACGTCGCCATTCTCTCTAGAGCGCCGCTGGCGACCATCGTGAGCTGTTCTCTGTTCTCGGCTGTTGTGTCCAAGGCGGCAGTGTCCCGCATGTCGGATCGCCCTCGAAGACTCTGCCAGCGTGGTGTCGATCTCCGTGCACACCCACGTTTCCTTTTCTGATGGTATCGTCGAAGCAGTGCAAATCACAGGAAAACAGCTTTTTCCACCAAAATGTTTAGTTCTGAGAGCTGTTTTCAAATTTACTAATGTTTCTGCATGTTTCTGTTTGGAAGTCAGTTCCTCCATTTCGCAGCACCTCACGGGCGATGCAACGTTAAACTTTCTATCCGCCCTCATCAGTTTGCTTAAAACGGAATATACCCCAAAGAAAAAGTCAGACGCACCGTTTCCGGAAAAAAGTGACCCCACAGAAATACTGAAACACCATGTAGACATAGAGGCAGATGCCAACAGGCAAACTGTGGCACAAAGGTCTACTTGTTCCAAAGATATGCCGTGCAAAAAGTGGTGTTGTCTCACAGCTGCACAGTACAAAGGTTTCCTGAGAAAAGAACAGCACACACACACACACACACACACACACACACACACACACACAGGCACACGCACACGAGGCATGAGCTGTGTTTACGCCGAGCCGTGTTTACACCTTAATCATGACTTGACTCCCAGACACTCAACTCAAAAGCTCGGTCTCTGGCAGTTAATGAGTTAGTACCTTTCCGCTCGCCGTGATAGCGCCCCCAGATACAAGCGCGAAATTAATTCACGATTGTTCAGCACGCGTAACTGCTTCGCTTATCAGACCTTGGGAAAGTGACGTCACATTACGGCTTTTCACCGGGAACTTTAGAAGGATGCTTTTCTTTATGCAACCCGTTTTAACAGTCGCCCACCGCAACAAGAGTGGCAACGTTCACAGACTTGTCGCATGTCATTGAATGAAAGGAACCAGACTTACGGTATTACATTACTTACGTGTACACATCACCTTAGTAAACAATGATTGTAGTTCGAATTAACTTGGAAAATATAGCATAACGTAAGGAAAATGACATTTTTCAGTTTTTTCCCTGCCTATGTTCCTGTAACATGCACTTTCATTAATGAATTCTATCTGTTACAAAGTACCCACTGCACGGGTGTTTGAGCAGAACTGAAACGCGTGTCCACTTTGAGAAATTGTGAATTAGCTCATTCTTTTGCTGGCCTCCTTTGCGTCTTTTTCTTCATGAGTTTTTACCTGTACGATAGAATTTACTATTTCCACAGGGAGACTCTAAGTACGAACTGATAACTCCCGTGTATTTCCAAAACATTGTTTTACAGCCACATCTAATCATACAGGGCGACAATCACTGAACTACATGAAAGAAAACGTTGACTAGTTAAAAACTACGGCCTGCATACACTTTATTCAACATGTAAATGTTATTTGGATTTAGCTTATGACGCGTTCGATATGCCTGCCATCATTGACGATGATGTGACAAAATTCTGCATGACCCGCTGAAGTGTCGGCATACCGATCCTGTGGATGACCTCATGAACGGCTGTTTTGAGCTGAGCGGTGGTTTTGAGGTTATTGGTGTACACATTGTCTTTAACGTACCCAACAAAATGGTTCAAATGGCTCTGAGCGCTATGGGACTTAACATCTGAGGTCATCAGTCCCCTAGAACTTAGAACTACTTAAACCTAACTAACCTAAGGACATCACACACATCCATGCCAGAGGCAGGATTCGAACCGTAGCAGTCTCGCGGTTCCGGACTGAAGCGCCTAGAGCCGCACGGCCACCGCGGCCGGCCATACCCAACAAAAATGAGTCGCATGTGTTCAAATCTAAAGAACATGGCGTCCAGTGACCTCCGGGTATCCCAGAGCCAGAATGCGGTCCTCAAAGTTCTCCTCCAGGACACCAAACACTCTTCTGCTTCGATGGGGTCGACCTCTGTCTTGCATGAACCACTTTTTGTCGAAATCAGGGTCATTTTGCATAATGGGGAGGAAATCATTTTCCAAAACCTTCACGTAGTCGTCGTGCCATCAAAGAATATCGCACCGATTATTCCGTGACTGGACACTGCCCACCACACAGTCACCTGTTGAGGCTGAAGAAATTCTCTGTCCCCCAGATGTGACAATTTTACTTGTTGACGAACGCATCCGAGTGGTCTTCGTCGCTGAAGCAAACCATACATGTGTGAACTAACTGCCATCATGGCCTGCAGCCAACGATGCAGTTTGAACGATCTAACGCAAACTGCTGACAAGTTGAATATTTGTCACCCCTATCTCTTCATTTCGACTGCCATCCAAGACTCTATGTATTTCACTTGCAACAACTCAAATATGTCCTTCTCCCACAACTGAAACATAGCTTCGTCTCACAACAACTAACACATGGCTGCCGTACTTCTTCTCACCTAAAGAGGGGAACAACAGCACAGATAATAATCTAGGTACTACATGTAGACCAAAGAGGTTAAACATTTAGAGAGATAGCCACCAAAAGTGTTTAAAAGACCCTACATAAACTGATATGGAAATTTTATAATTTTTGGCAAATAATTATGCAAAGGCTATTCTTTTTTTTTTTTTTTTTTTTTTTTACATAAAGTGATCGATAGCCACCTACCTGTACTGCAAATTTCATATTGTGCATTACGCTTGAATACGTCACAAACTTCGTCTTCATCAGTTTTGTGCAACGTACTGTGAAGTGCGTGGCAGAGGGCAGTTCAGCTGTACCACATATTATGGTCTGCTTCCGCTCGGTTCGCGTGTGGACCGCGGGAAGAATTACTGCTTTAATGTCGTCGTGTGTGCGTACCGAGGTGACAGCCAATCCTGTTCTGTCTTCGTGGTCGCCACGGCAGCGATGGGAACAGGCCTCAAGTGTACCACTAGGCTCCACACCAAAACTGTACTGTTCGCAACCTTGCAGGCAGGGACAGCCGGCGTCTGCCGGTTTCCGCCAGTCAGCACACACTCTGGCCGGCACTCAAGCAAACCTGTCACCGTTCGTGCTGCCCTTCTCTGTATACCCTGTAAGTCTTATATGGCAGTGGTTCCACACACTTGAGCAGTATTCTAGGATGCGTCGGACGAGTGTTTAGTATGCTGTCTCCGTAGTAGATCGATTGCGTTTCCCAACGAACCAAAGTCTGCCACTCTCCTTATCTGCGGCTGAGACCTCACGGTCGTTCCAGTTCAGTTCCCTACAACTGTGTTTGCTAAGCACAGTTTGATCCATTCGGGTCAATGACAAAGTCCCACTTCCAACTACCGAAACGACTCAGCGCTAACCATATATCCTTTCTGGCTACCAGTCCCACCTGTTCAGACTTTTTTTTTAAAGTCGTCAGATGTTCTAATGGTCTAACACAGTCCTCCTTGTGTTTCTGTCTTGTGCTATCGTTTCGTGTCTCACTGACTTCTACTGCCAACGTGCTCTATTATCTGTTCTCCATATTCCAGTGCTTCACTGCCCTTACCATATTTTCCCCCTCTACTGCTGCTTCCCGCTGCAGATCAACTGCTGCTGAATTCCGTACCACATGACACGCTATCCTGTCTCCGATAAAATTATTTGTGTTGTGTCTAGACAAGACAGCCTAGACACAATGAGAGGAAGCCGAAAGGCACGCGCTAAGTTAAAGCAGGATGGCGTGAGGTCTGAAACAGGATACGTAATGAATGCTATAAAGAAAAGTACGTAGCTTCTGGAATACTTAACTTTAATCCATCCTTTTGGTACATCTGGAGATTGTGGCGATACAAGTGAGACTCTTTAGATACATGCAATGTTACTAATGGCGCCTTGCTAGGTCGTAGCCATTGACTTAGCTGAAGGCTATTCTAACTATCTGCTCGGCTAATGAGCAATGCTTCGTCCATGTAGTCGCTAGCAAAGTCGTCCGTACAACTGGGGCGAGTGCTAGTCCGTATCTCGAGACCTGCCTTGTGGTGGCGCTCGGTCTGCGATCACACAGTGGCGACACGCGGGTCCGACATGTACTAATGGACCGCGGCCGATTTAAAGCTACCACCTAGCAAGTGTGGTGTCTGGCGGTGACACCACAATTTGCTATTACTTGCGGTGGTCCTTATTTCATGCGCTGTCTGTCCACTTAATTTAGAAATTTCTTCATTTCGTACTGTACCCGTCCACTTAATTTCGTATGCTGTCTGCCCCCTTCCTTTACAAAGTTCTTTATTTCGTGTTCTGTCTCTCCACGCAATTTGTAAAGTTGTTCAGTTTGTAATCCGTCCAGTTATTTATAAAATTCTTCGTCACTGCTATGTCTCCACTCGTCTGCAACTTCACCTTCTCTACCGGGAGAGGTGGCGGGGGCAGTGGTCTGCACACTGGACTCGCATTCGGGAGGACGGCGGTTCAAACCCCCATTCGACCATCCACATTTAGGTTTTCCGTGATTTCCCTAAATCGCTCCGGTAAATTGGCGGGATAGTTGCTTTGAAAAGAGAGCGGCTGATTTCTTTCTTCATCCTTTCGGAACCAGAGCTCTTGGTCCGTCCCGTCTCTAATGGCACCGAGCGAGGTGGCGCAGTGGTTAGCACACTGGACTCGCATTCGGGAGGACGACGGTTCAATCCCGTCTCCGGCCCTCCTGATTCAGATTTTCCGTGATTTCCCTAAATCGCTTCAGGCAAATGCCGGGATGGTTCCTGTGAAAGGGCACGGCCGATTTCCTTCCCCATCCTTTCCTCACCCGAGCTTGCGCTCCAATGACCTCGTTGTCGACGGGACGTTAAACACTAATCTCCTCCTCCTCCTCTAATGGCCACGCTGCCGACGGGACGTTAAACCTTTATCTTCCTTCCTTCTTCTCTGCATTCCCCGCACTCCACGTCTCATTTCCGTACATTGCTGTGGTCCCGGTACCAACAGCGCTCTTTTTTTTTTCGAATACAGCTTTCATTCGCCTTTACGTGTTTACTTCCGACGCCTCACTCCTGCCGCGCTGCATAGCCTTCTGCCACTACTGTGTCGTCCCCAGTCATCGTTCTCCTCCCTAGCACTCATCAGCACCACCGTGACTGCTTCTCTTAACGAGTGAAAAACATCGTCTGAATAGCTATTGTTTCTATTACTGATGATGTGCGTCGAACTGAGTGGCAGATAAGGTTCACATATTAGGTGGGGAAAGGAATGATGAGGCGCGACAGTAAAAAAGTAACACAAGTGTAACACTATAAATAACACCAACCTACTGCCCTACTCGGGCACTTTCCTAGCGAATCCGTACGGATTAACAGATACGTTTTCATTCTTTTTCTTAAATACTTCCATACGCTTCACATTGCCAGGAACTGAAAGGCTAGACAAATTTAATCCATTTGCACGAGGAAGATAATCAGAGATGTAGCACACACCGTCATTTGCTGGGTACGAACAGCATGCAACTGGTCACTTCAGGCAATATGGCGGCATTTTTCTTTCCGATCACTTTTGGTAATTATATGTGTGTTCCTACATAAAATCCTTTATTTGTACTCACATTAAAGCAAAGTTTCAAAATTTCTTTTAGCACCTAACTGGAAACGCAAACTTGGAAAGTTTCTAGATTTTCTAATAATTAGAAGGTAACATTCGTTAAATACCATTCATTGATGTCATCAAACAGCGATGGAAAGACGCTGCCGCTCTTTACGTACAGGGTGTCTATAATTAATGTTCCAGTAGCAAGACCCTGCAGAAAGAGGACCACTGCTCAGAATGACGTCACATTTGAACAGCGTATTACCGATGCAGGAGGTAACGTCGCGGACAAAAAAATTAACGAAAATTTTAGCAGTGGATAGCGCTGTGAGCGTGTTAACGTAAATGGGCTCATGTGAATGATCTCACAGTTTTGACTAATTAGAGTGAATACCTACTTTTTCCATCTGACACATATCTTTTCTAAATCATTTTGTTATTTTGTTTTGATCTTCTGATACTTTTACTAAACGGTAAATTACAGCATCATCTGCAAACAATCTAAGAGGGCTGCTCAGAATGTTTCCTAAATGCTTTATGTGAATTAGGAACAGCAGAGATATTCTAACAGTTCCTTGGGAGACGCCAGGTATCATTTCTGTTTTACTCGATGACTTTCCGTCAGTTGGTGCGAACTGTGACATTTCCGACAGTCAATCACGACTCGTATAGCTGAGACGATACTCCATCGGCACGCAGTTTGATGATAGATCGCTCTTGAGGAACGGTGTCAAAAGCCGTCTGCAAATCTAGAAATAATGGACTCAATTTGACATCCCCTGCCGATAGCACTCTTTACGAAAAAATGGTTCAAATGGCTCTGAGCACTATGGGACTTAACATCTGTGGTCATCAGTCCCCTAGAACTTACAAGTACTTAAACCTAACTTACCTAAGGACATCACACACATCTATGCCCGAGACAGGACTCGAACCTGCGACCGTAGCGGTCACGCGGTTCCAGACTGAAGGGCCTAGAACCGCACGGCCACACCGGCCGGCGCACTCTTTACGTCGTGAGTATAAAGAGCTAGTTAAGTTTCACAAGAACGATATATCCGTGCTGACTATGCGTCAATTGATCATTACCTTCAAGGAAATTCATAATGCTGGAATGGAATGCAAATCGACCTCAGTGATACGGGTCTGTAATTCAGCAGATTATTCCTATTTCCTTTCTTGGGTATTGGTGTGACCCACACAATTCTGTCTTGAGCTATGGATCTTAGTCGAGCGAAAGATTGTATATGAATGGTAAGTATTGGGCTATTGTATCAGCATATTCTGAAATTAACCGAATTGGTATACAATCTGGACAGGAAGACTTGAATGTATTAATTGAATGAAGATGAACGCTACACCGTGGATATCTACACTCTAACACAGAAAAAGACAACCACGAAGGAGTTACCCGAATTCAACGTAAGTCTGTAGATGTGATATACATGTACAGACAAACAAATGGTTACAATCCAAAAAAAATTGGATGATATGTACTTCGACATGGGATCTCATTGACTGGAGTACAGTTGCCTCAGCGATTGGTCCCACTTCGAGGTTAGGTCCGATGACCAGTGAGGCGTCCCAGACAGCTGTGGGATACGAACGTGACTGTTGACCACCATAAGGGCCAACAGCCGGGAGCGATGGTTTGGGGAGCCACTTCATTTCATAGCAGGACTCCTTTGGTTGTCATCCGCGGCACCCTTGTAGAACAGCGGTATATACTCTACTGTCCGCTTTGTTGCTCTTCGTGCCATGCTATCCAGGGCTCACATTTCAGCATGATAACGCCTGCCTTCACAAGGCGACAGTTTCTACTACTCGTCATCGTGCTTGCTGAACCCTGCCTGCCTTGGCCAGCGAGGTTCCGAGATCCATCCCGAATTGAGAATGTTTGCAGCATTATGGGCAGGGCCAACTCGTGATTTCGGCAAGCTAGCAGGCCAACTGGACAGAATTTGGGACGATATGTCTCAAAATGACATCTAATAACTTTGGCAATCAATGGCAAGCCAAATAACTGCTTGCATTAGGGCCAGTGGTGGATCAACTCTTATTGCGTTGCTGAAGTTATGAAGCTTTTTTCTTGAATAAATCAATCAATTTTTCTGAAATTACAATAGTTCGTTTGTGTGTAAATGTGCATCACATCAACCTATTTCCGTCCCATTTGGATAATTCCTTCGTGGCGCGTCTTTTTTTTTTTTAGTCGTGATGACTGTGTGTTGTGTGATGTCCTTAGGTTAGTTAGGTTTAAGTAGTTCTAAGTTCTTCTAGGGGACTGATGATGACCATAGATGTTAAGTCCCGTAGTGCTCAGAGCCATTTGAACCATTTTTTTTTTTTTAGTACACTTTTGAATTACAAGTGTTGACAGCTGTTATCGACTGACATTCTGGAGTATTTACTTGCTAACTGTAGGAAGACAGGTCAGATAGCTTAAGCCACAGGTGAGGAAAATTACCTTTCTATTACCTTTCTGAAACGTACACAGTAATAACCATCCTTGGCAACGCTCTGGTCTCCCTCAAAATTGGTAGTACACTCTTAGAGAACCGCTTCCTCTCAAGATACAAGCAAGAGACTAGTAGATTAGGGGGCAAACAAGACTGTGCTGTATCGCACTGTTTGAAAATCCTCCGACGTTCGCGCATGGTAAGCGCTCCATCTGGGTGTCTTTCACATACACGGACACACGTGGGATGTCAAGGAGAGACGTGTTAACTTGCTAAAACGGGTCATCATGACTTTTACAAAAGATATATCTTCTGAAGAGGCTGTCTGTGTTTCGTAAACGGTACATGCTTGAGAAAACGGGAATACGTCCATGTGTCAGAATGCAGCTGTAGATGCAGAACCCAGAGAGCATCAGGGTCAGGTCTCGGTCCGAAGCGCTGTTTTGACCTGGCGGGCAGCTCGGTACAGGGAGACAGTGTTCGACTTGCAGACAGAAAGGCGACGTTCCGTGTGGTCCCCCAGTGTTTGCCTGCCATTGTTCTCACCGCCGTGTACGTCGCGCGTGGTAACGGAGGCGTCAGTCCAGATTTACACCGGCACTCACGAGGCAGTGAACGCGACAAAAGTCCGTTACGCAAGAGCCCGGAGTTCTCAATGGAATATACCGCTGGCAGAGGTTTCTCAATGAGAGAGGAGGCGACAGCTGAGCGAGGAGCTGCCTCCATTCACGCTGCTCGCGTCGGTTCCGCTGGACCGTTCACGCCTCTGCGTTTTGTAACACGGCAGTCTACCGCAAGGGGAAGAGACACTTTGTTCAGTCACAAACGCGGACGCACAGGCGGCGGCTATTATAAGACCGGGACATATTCGAGTTGACAGCTGAAACCAGCTTGACAGGAGCACGTGGAGGGCCAGTTTCACACTCTGCTCCACAGATGGCGTTGTCCCTGGGCTTCCACCGGCCGCTAACGTGACCACGTGACCGGGAAACCCGCCCGTTGGCCAGCACAATGGCTGCTCGTTTCACATGGCCGTTTCTCGTGTCCAGCGAAAAATTAAAGTTCACCCCAAAATTAATAAACACTGAACCACATGTGTCGCCGAAGAGCCAGTAGTCTCATTTGAAGCAGAAAAGATGGACGATTACGCGTGTGATGACGCGCCTTCGATATCCGCGTTAGTTTATTCGTATCTGTAAGTTGAATGTTATCAATAATTCCTGAACTGTAAAATGAATACCTCGGCGGTGGATTATGCGATTACAACAAACAAGGTGTTTACGGATACGTCTCATAGAACTGTAACGGACTCCTATAGTAGATTTACGAAAATTATTCACATACTTAAATGAGAGACCACAAAATCGATCTTGTGCATTTAAAAACAGCTTCTCTTACTAAATAAACAGAAAAACATTAAAAGCAACGGCAGTACTGTAATCTTTACATGTATAGGAAATCATTTAAGGTATAATTTAAATTGTTTGTTAATATGTACTCTCATAAGTCCACAAATGGAGGAAAACCGTAGATATTATTACACTACTGTGCATTAAAATTGCTACACCAAGAAGATATGCAGATGATAAACGGGTATTCATTGGACAAATATATTATACTACAACTGACATGTGATTACATTTTCAAGCAATTTGAGTAAATAGATCCTGAGAAATCAGTACCCAGAACAACCACCTCTGGCCGTAATAACGGCCTTGATACGCCTGGGCATTGAGTCAAACAGAGCTTGGATGGCGTGTACAGGTACAGCTGCCCATGCAGCTTCAACACGATACCACAGTTCATCAAGAGTAGTGACTGGCGTATTGTGACGAGCCAGTTGCTCGGCCACCATTGACCAGACGTTTTCAGTTGGTGAGAGATCTGGAGAATGTGCTGGCCACGGCAGCAGTCGAACATTTTCTGTATCCAGAAAGGCCCGTACAGGACCTGCAACATGCAGTCGTGTATTATCCTGCTGAAATGTGGGGTTTCGCAGGGATCGAAAGAATGGTAGAGCAACGGGTCGTAACCCATCCGAAATGTTACGTCCACTGTTCAAAGTGCCGTCAATGCGAACAAGAGGTAACCGAGACGTGTAACCAATGGCACACTACACCATCACGCCGGGTGATACGCCAGTATGCCGATGACAAATACACGCTTCTAATGTGCGTTCACCGCGATGTCACCAAACACGGATGCGACCATCATGATGCTGTAAACAGAACCTGGATTCATTAGAAAAAATGACGTTTTGGCCTTCGTGCACCCAGGCTCGTTGTTGAGTACACCATCGCGGGCGCTCCTGTCTGTGATGCAGCGTCAAGGGTAACCGCAGCCGTGGTCTCCGAGCTGATAGTCCATGCTGCTGCAAACGTCGTCGAACTGTTCGTGCAGATGGTTGTTGTCTTGCAAACGTCCCCATCTGTTGACTCAGGGATCGAGACGTGACTCCACGATCCGTTACAGCTATGCCGATAAGACGCCTGTCATCTCGACTGCTAGTGATACGAGGCCGTTGGGATCCAGCACGGCGTTCCATATTACCCTCCTGAACCCACCGATTCCATATTCTGCTAACAGTCATTGAATCTCGACCAACGCGAGCAGCAATGTCGCGATACGATAAACCGCAATCTCAATAGGCTACATTTCGACCTTTATCAAAGTCGGAAACGTGATGGTACGCATTCCTTGTCTTTACACGAGGTATCACAAAAACGTTTCACCAGGCAACGCCGGTCAACTGCTGTTTGTGTATGATAAATCGGTTGGAAACTTTCCTCATGTCAGCACGTTGTAAGTGTCGCCACAGGCGCCAACCTTGTGTGAATACTCTGAAATGCAAATCACTTGCATATCACAGCGTCTTCTTCCTGTCCGTTAACTTTCGCGTCTGTAGCACGTCATCTTCATGGTTTAGCTATTTTAGTGGCCAGTAGTGTATAAATAAACTATGGCAGATAAATTTCTTGGAAAATTTCAATGTGCGTAAAAGGTTAAAATTAAGAATTTCAGCAACTCTCATGTTCAGCAGTTTAAAGGAATTCATTGCTGATTCACAGAGGTTTCGTGAGTGAACAGTGGCATTTTGGTGGGAGGGTCTATGTTCGGACGCTGTTAGAGGCGGTCAGGCTGTGTTAGTCTGTGTTTCGAGAGACTTTTATCTCATGAGCGATGAAATAGCTGATAGCGTGTGTGAATTGTTCAAGAGTTCCTACTTTCGGACATCGAAATTTTTCGGCATTTTATGGACTTGTTATTTTTAGGGTTGCGTGTGATACAAGCCGCACTTAGAAGGTTTCAGTGAGTAGCCATTGTGGAGTTTATAGTTTGAGGTACTGCGGAACTTTAACGCTGCTCTAAAGATAATTCATGCAATTAATCGTGGTTAATTCAACCGTCTTCAAGATCTTAAGAAATTCGGCCAGGTTCTGAAATTAATTTATTGTGAACTGTGACTTTCAATTTCTCTATGTCTTTATTGGAAATAAACTCGAATTTGTGAAACTTTAAAAATTACATGAGTGTGTACATCATTTTTGCATAGGAAATCCTACTCCATTTATAGTAAACGCTTTTGTGGAGCACTGGGTGGATTGCGACGAATGTGAGTTGGCCCCCATAGACGAAACGTGGCCAAACTTTCAGAAGCCATTTTCGTTCTTTGTCTTCTTTTCATACTTTGCACTTTAAGAAAAACAATGGCAGTGGACATACATGAAAACACGCGTTGTGAAATAGGCGTCAAAATATCACGTTTCTTGAAGAGATTTCGGCAGGACGTTCTAGAACTATCAACAGGTATAACTGTCTCAACACTTCTTTATTCAAAAATTACTATCCCTCTACGTTGAGTTTCTCCAAAAAATTGATTCCATAGCTCATTTGTGAATGGAAATACGAGGCCTGTTGAAAAAAACTCCGAAACTTTGTCCACAAAATTTTTCTACTTGTACCTTTTGCTTACTGTGCGTGGTCTCCTCTGGAACACTCTCCTCCACGATTGATACACCGCTCGCAACGCCGTTTCCACTTCGGGAAGCAGTCTTGGTACGCCTATTGCTGGATCGCGCGAAGCGACATTTGCAAATTTTCTTGTATCTCGTCTGTTGTTGCAAATCTTCGTCCTTTCAGCAGCATTTTCAACTATGGAAATAATAAACTCCCCAGGGGCCTGGTCTGCAGAGTACGGAGGATGCGGCAGCACAGTGATTTGGTTTTTTTGTGCAGCAGTCACGCACCAACAGGGATGAATGTGCTGGAGCGTTATCATGCTGCCAGAGCCACGAATTGTCTCGCCACATTGCAGGCCGTTTCCTTCTGACATTTCCTCGCAGGCGTCGCAACACGTCCCGATAATACCGTCGATTAACAGACTGTGCCTGTGGCACGCATTCGCGATGAACTAATCCTCCAAAGTCAAACAAAACTGTCAGCATGGCTTTGACATTTGACCTGACCCGACGAGCTTTTTTTGGTCTCGGAGACCCTTTACCGACACTTGGTCTCAAAATCATAACCGTAGACCCACGTCTCGTCACCAGTTGTGGTTCTCTTAAGGAACATCTCGTCCTCATTTGCGCGGTCCAAAAGCTCTTCACATACTGCGAGGCGAAAGTCTTCCTGGTCTCGACTCATGAGGTGTGGGACGAACTTGGCGGCAACACGATGCATTCCAAGATGTTGTGTACGAATTTCATGACATGTTGAGCTGAAATGTTACGTTCTTCTGCATTCTCTCGGACAGTCAGTCTTCCATTGGCACGCACACTTTCGTCGGCGTTCGTCGCACGAGCGACGTCCGTAGACGTCGAAGGGCGTCCTGAACGAGGCTCACCTTCAACTTCTGTTCGGCCATTTTTAAACCGTGTGAACCATTCGTATCATCGGTTACGACTTAAGCAGTCATCACTGTAGGCTTCCTGCATCATTTGGTGTTTCTCTGTAGAAGTTGCCTTGAGTTTCTCGTAAAATTTGGTGCAGACGCGCTGCTCCTCTAACTCTGCCAATTCTCTAATTGAGTGACACAACGTTCTACTTAATACACCACAGAACAGTAACTAACAGACATACAGCAGTGGAACTTCCGTCAGTTATACATTAAACACTGGCGTGTACTGGGGTGCCAACCGCTTTTCGGCCCGTAATTACGAATGTTCCGGAATTTTTCGAACAGACCTTGTTTGTACGAAAAAAATAAAAACCAGTTGCTTTTTCCACCTTCATAGCAGCAATCGTGCGTACTATAAATATAGCAGAACTAAAGTACTCCATTAATCCCCGGGTATGCGTTTTCAAGTTAAGGTAGCGATCCATCTGTAGTACCAAAAACGTAAAACTATCTACTTCATTGTTTAAGAATATTAATTTTATGGTCCGTAGAGTCCTATTAGAAGCACTTCAACGATAATCCATTTGCCTTGAAGCATCTTATGACGTTTTCATATATTTCATTAGCTGTCTTCTCAGAAGAAAGACTGGCACTACATTTTGTTCCTGTTCTTCCATCATTAGCGAAAAGAACACAATTTTTATCTTCTGACAATTGTCCTAATATATACACTGAAGAGCCAAAGAAACTGGTACACCTGCCTAATATCGTGTAGGTTCCCCGCGAGCACGCACGAGTGCCGCAACACGACGTGGCGTGGACTCGACTAATGTCTGAAGTAGTGCTGGAGGGAACACACATCATGAATCCTGCAGGGCTGTCCATAAATCCGTAAGAGTACGAGGGGGTGGCGATCTATTCTGAACAGCACGTTGAGAGGCATCCCAGATATGCTTAATAATGTTCATGGCGGCCAGCGGAAGTTTTTAAACTCAGAAGAGTGTTCCTGGAGCCACTGTGTAGCAATTCTGGGCGCGTCGGGTGTCGCATTGTCCTGCTGGGATTGCCCAAGTCCGTCGGAATGCACAATCGACATGAATGAGTGGATGTAGGTGATCAGACAAGACGCTTACGTACGTGTCAGCTGTCAGAGTCCTATCTAGACGTATCAGGGGTCCCATATCACTGCACACGCCCGACACCATTACAGAGCCTCCACCAGCTTGAACAGTTCCCTGCTGACATGCAGGATTCATGGATTCATGAGGTTGTCTCCATACCCGCACACGTCGATCCGCTCGATACAATTTGAAACAAGACTCACCGACAAGGCAACATGTTCCCTGTCAACAGCCCAATGTCGGTGTTGACGGGCCCAAGCGAGGCGTAAAGCTTTGTGTCGTCCACTCATCAAGGGTACACGGGTGGGCCTTCGGCTCCGAAAGCCCATATCGTTGATGTTCCGTTGAATTGTTCACACGCTGACACTCGTTGATGGCCCAGCACTGAAAGTTGCAGCAATTTGCGGAAGGGTTGCTCTTCTATCACGCTGAACGATTCTGTTCAGTCGTCGTTGGTCCTGTTCTTGCAGGATCTTTTTCTGGTGCCAGTGTTGTCGGAGATTTGATGTTTTATCGGATTGCTGATATTGACGGTACACTCTAGAAATGGGCGTATGGGAAAATCCCCACCTCATCACTGCCTTGGATATGCTGTGTCCCAACGGTCATGCACCGACTATAAGACCACGTTCAAACTCACTTAAATCTTGATAACCTGCCATCGTAGCAGTAGTAACCGATCTACCAACTGCCTCTGACACTTGTTGTCTTATATAGGCGTTGCCGACCGCAGCGCCATATTCTGCCTGTTTACGTATGTCTGTATTTGAATACTCATGACTATAACAGCTTCTTTAGCGCTTCAGTGTATATACAACAGAGGACCCAAATTAGAGTACCACGTGTGGTTGTTTCAGATTCTACGGTGTCTACTGCTATGTGGTCGATGTGGAAATGTTAGATTCTGCTCCGTGCCTTGCAAATAAGATAAAATCCAGGAATCTACTGTGTCTTCTATTCCATAATGTTTTAGGTTTTGCACGAGGACATCATGGGTTACACATCCATAGACATATATAAGAATAAGCGCACGTTTATGGGAAGTGACGATTTATTTATTTATTTAGTTAGGCTGAGGATGTTCATTTCAGCTGAACGGAGTCACTACATGCATAAATCACAGAATTCAGGTAAGTAAAAGAAAACAAGTATTTTTAGATAGTGTACACATACAACCAATGAAGAAACTCGAAACCCTTTATTTAAACTATGCGAGGAGTTGCTGTACAGGAAGAAAGGTCTGTAGAATAATGTACTCTGAACACCTAAGCCATTGAACTGTCGCAACACACACGCCACTTTTGCAAACCACCTCTTATGGCAGAATCACCATCCTGCTGGCCTAAGAACACCAGTAAGCAGCAATAATAATACTTTACTCGATATTTCGGGGAACCAACTGGCCGAAATATCAAGTCAAGCTGATTTTAGGATCCGATAGCAAACCCGAAGAGACTTTCAAGACTTAATACGCCGGGAAAGCCTATGTAGTCACAGCAATAATAATACCTAGACAGCTTGTGAGGTGTGCATGTTATTTTGGTAAATTCTGTTTCTTACGTAGATATCGATGTGCATAGATCACACAGAAGTAAACCATGTAACTGAGTAATCTTTGACTATTGCTACAATATCTCTGTGTTGCTACACCGCCTCCGCCTGAGAACATCTACATCTACATCTACATTTATACTCCGCAAGCCACCCAACGGTGTGTGACGGAGGGCACTTTACGTGCCACTGTCATTACCTCCCTTTCCTGTTCCAGTCGCGTATGGTTCGCGGGAAGAACGACTGTCTGAAAGCCTCCGTGCGCGCTCTAATCTCTCTAATTTTACATTCGTGATCTCCTCGGGAGGTATAAGTAGGGGGAAGCAATATATTCGATACCTCATCCAGAAACGCACCCTCTCGAAACCTGGCGAGCAAGCTACACCGCGATGCAGAACGCCTCTCTTGCAGAGTCTGCCACTTGAGTCTATTAAACATCTCCGTAACGCTATCACGGTTACCAAATAACCCTGTGACGGAACGCGCCGCTCTTCTTTGGATCTTCTCTATCTCCTCCGTCAAACCGATCTGGTACGGATCCCACACTGATGAGCAATACTCAAGTATAGGTCGAACGAGTGTTTTGTAAGCCACCTCCTTTGTTGATGGACTACATTTTCTAAGCACTCTCCCAATGAATCTCAACCTGGTACCCGCCTTACCAACAATTAATTTTATATGATCATTCCACTTCAAATCGTTCCGCACGCATACTCCCAGATATTTTACAGAAGTAACTGCTACCAGTGTTTGTTCCGCTATCATATAATCATACAATAAAGGATCCTTCTTTCTATGTATTCGCAATACATTACATTTGTCTATGTTAAGGGTCAGTTGCCACTCCCTGCACCAAGTGCCTATCCGCTGCAGATCTTCCTGCATTTCGCTACTATTTTCTAATGCTGCAACTTCTCTGTATACTACAGCATCATCTGCGAAAAGCCGCATGGAACTTCCGACACTATCTACTAGGTCATTTATATTTATTGTGAAAAGCAATGGTCCCATAACACTCCCCTGTGGCACGCCAGAGGTTACTTTAACGTCTGTAGACGTCTCTCCATTGATAACAACATGCTGTGTTCTGTTTGCTAAAAACTCTTCAATCCAGCCACACAGCTGGTCTGATATTCCGTAGGCTCTTACTTTGTTTATCAGGCGACAGTGCGGAACTGTATCGAACGCCTTCCGGAAGTCAAGAAAAATAGCATTTACCTGGGAGCCTGTATCTAATATTTTCTGGGTCTCATGAACAAATAAAGCGAGTTGGGTCTCACACGATCGCTGTTTCCGGAATCCATGTTGATTCCTACATAGTAGATTCTGGGTTTCCAAAAACGACATGATACTCGAGCAAAAAACATGTTCTAAAATTCTACAACAGATCGACGTCAGAGATATAGGTCTAGAGAAGCTGCACGCGCTCTGAGCGGTGTTGAGCAGCAGATGTGTTTTCAAGAATGGCCAGGAAATTTTCTTTATAAGTGTGATATAAGATTGATGGAATTGGCGTACGAATATTTTCATAGATTATTTTTGTGTTTTTCTGGAATGTTGAGAGATTAATGTAAGTATGCAAGCGTGTGTCACTGTTTTGTGTTATTGAGACTGGAGTAACGAAGCTCAGATAGCAGGATTGTTATAAGAACTGCTCTGATAGGGCGACAGGATTCCCCTTACTTAAAGTCATTTTATGTAAATATTATTCTGAACATTCACTTGATTTTTGAAGCATGATTTTTGAATATGAACTTTTGAATGCGAATTTTGTCAGAATTCATTTCATACCAGTTAAAATTTCCATCCTTCATTCGGTTTATTATGTACGTGTGCACAATTCATTTCGTAGTACGTAATTTTCAGTTGTAGTTTTTTAATGTTGCATTGCTGCTGCATGCTATGCGCTGCTTTCAGAAATCTGCAAAAATGTTTGTCAAGACACAAGGTACGTGAAAATACAGTTTAGGGCCACGAATTTCTTTGTAATTTCAGTCGCACATTTATTTCGGAAATTAGGTTACATTCAGGGTAGCACTGCATTTGTATATAAACAGCCAGCTTTAGTTTGTAGACAGTGTTGAACAAATCACATTGGTCCTTAGTATGACTCAGTGTAGTCCGAGGTTTGCACAGGAATTAGTTTGTCCGGTAATCAGTTTTGGGAAGCTTTGGTTGACGGATTCAGGAAGATTCACTCAGATAGAGGGAAGGAAACAAGTGGTTAAGTTAAAGCTAATACCAACATACCACAGCCGAAAAAACTCCGGTACAGTAACTTTAAACGGCAAAATTGACATACGCCACCTTTCTTTGTTAAGCACATAATTTATTTGAGGTGATAAACTAGGCCTAAAATTACCGGTACAAGTTTGCCTGTGTTGCAGATGACACGCTGCATAAAGTGTAGACATGAGGGTGAAACGCCTTGTGAATCACAGAAAACGTATAACGTAATATAAGGTAACATTCAAGTAATTATTATTATATTTTTAACTTGCTCAAAACTGTTGGTTTCAGACCATAAATTCCGGTATATATCCCTGTTATTATATTTATCATACTCAGGAGTCCACAAACTGCTTCTTTCAAGTACTAAATAAATTTCTCACAATCTATATTTTGCATGCGTAAACGTCGCTTGATTCGACCGAAGAAACTAAACTTATCTGAATTCTGCTGACCGTCGTCCGAAGTCTTTACATTTGGCCACTGAGATCGGTTGCGCCGAGACTGAACGTGTATTGGCGTCACGATTTGAAAATGCCCCCCATGTGGTAGCCACTGTGGTGGTGGTGGTGGTTAGTGTTTAACGTCCCGTCGACAACGAGGTCATTAGAGACGGAGCGCAAGCTCGGGCTAGGGAAGGATTGGGAAGGAAATCGGCCGTGCCCTTTCAAAGGAACCATCCCGGCATTTACCTGAAACGATTTAGGGAAATCACGGAAAACCTAAATCAGGATGGCTGGAGACGGGATTGAACCGTCGTCCTCCCGAATGCGGGTAGCCACTGTGACCAGAGACTCGGTGGTGCACACGAGCGGTGTCTCGACATTCGAAAGTTGGGAATTGACACAGAATTCATCAACCGACCACGGCATAACAGCCGGGACAATTATAATGGACATTCGAAAGTTGACCGAGTTGTTTACGTTCCATCAGGGGACCACCAACATTCCACACATCGACACCACATCTGTCGGCATGGTGACTGTCTTTTGTTCCATACTGGGACTGAGTAGGTTACTAACTAAAAGTTGAGTTCTTAATGTAATCCGATGCACCAAGAATACCGAGGATATTTTACACGCATTGTCCCCACTGGAGGACCAGAGTGGCTGCGGTGCCCTGGGACTCAGAGGGGCCCCGAGTAGCCGGTGCCGCGCACGTGGTCGCGGATCCACTGGTCGAAGCGGTGGTCCATCTCCGGCGACATGCGCCTCCTGGAGCCGCCCACCTGCCCCTCGCGCATGAAGCTGAGGCCGGCCGGCGCCGGCGGCAGGCGCAGCCGCTGCCGCGACGCCTCGACGACGCCGCCGTAGTTGGTGGCCGGGTTGTCCCTCATGCTGCTGAAGCTCAGGTGCTGCTCCAGCTGCCGCACCTGCTCCTCCGTCACCTCCTTGTCCAGGAAGGCGGCCGTCTTCCGGATCACGGCGCCCAGGTCCTGCGCAGACAGACAACAACTGCTGTTGACTCTAGCTTCACCGTGTGTACCTCAAGGCTCCATTGTAGGTCCATTTCCAGTAGAGGAAATCAGTATAAAGACAGGCTTCCACGAAAGTATTAGTACAATATCTGAAACATGTATGTATCGAACTTATTATGAAATTAGTAGATACATATAACACATAAAGAATCGAGACGGAATTACATAGTTACTTTCATACCACAAGTAACAAAACCTTTGCATTTTCTGGATGGAAATTAGTATAAGAGAACTCACTGTTCTGATGTGCCCAGTACGTTGTCCTCGATGGTGAGTGTTCATAGGAGGTGAGGGTATCATCTGGAGTG
This sequence comes from Schistocerca piceifrons, assembly GCF_021461385.2. NCBI lineage: Eukaryota > Metazoa > Arthropoda > Insecta > Orthoptera > Acrididae > Schistocerca > Schistocerca piceifrons. The sequence goes on from NC_060146.1 coordinate 224,490,573, forward strand.
CCCCAGGGAAGTGTGGTAGGTCCGCTGTTGTTTTCTCTCTACATAAATGATCTTTTGGATAGGGCGGATAGCAATGATGCTGTGGTGTACGGGAAGGTGTCGTCGTTGAATGACTGTAAGAGTATACGAGATGACTTGGACAGGATTTGTGATTGGTGTAAAGAATGGCAGCTAACTCTAAATATAGATAAATGTAAATTAATGCAGATGAATAGGAAAAAGAATCCCGTTATGTTTGAATACTCCATTAGTAGTGTAGCGCTTGACAGAGTCACGTCGATTAAATATTTGGGTGTAACATTGCAGAGCGATATGAAGTGGCACAAGCATGTAATGGCAGTTGTTGAGAAGGCGGATAGTCGTCTTCGGTTCATTGGTAGAATTTTGGGAAGATGTAGTTCATCTGTAAAGGAGACCGCTTATAAAATACTAATACGACCTATTCTTGAGTACTGCTCGAGCGTTTGGGATCCCTATCAGGTCGGATTGAGAGAGGACATAGAAGCAGTTCAGAGACGGGCTGCTAGATTTGTTACTGGTAGGTTTCACCGTCAGGCGAGTGTTACGGAAATGCTTCAGGAACTCGGGTGGGAGTCTCTGGAGGAAAGGAGGCGTTCTTTTAGTGAATCGCTACTGAGTAAATTTAGAGAATCAGCATTTGAGGGTGACTGCAGTACAATTTTACTGCCACCAACTTACATTTCGCGGAAAGACCACAAAGATAAGATAAGAGAGATTAGGGCTCGTACAGAGGCATATAGACAGTCATTTTTCCCTCGTTCTGTTTGGGAGTGTAACAGGGAGAGTAGATGCTAGTTGTGGTACGAGATACCCTCCGCCACGCACCGTATGGTGGATCGCGGAGTATGTATGTAGATGTAGATTCTCTTGCATTGCCAGTACTTCCTAATTACCTCAGAAATCTTCGGGATTGATTTTCTAGGAGTTTTGTACTTCTTGCAACGAAATTGTCTCCCACTTTTCTCGTATCGCTCTCGTCAACTCACTAACTGCCTCATGGGGTTCAAATTCTGATCGGGCTAGGTGCAGGCCACGGCAAGACATCGATATCTTTATCTTCAGACCACTTTTTGATTGCAGCAGAAACATACACAGAGGCACTATCTTGTTGAAACATTAGACTTTTGTCCCCTAGGTCCACAAATATTCTGATCAGTAGTGTCTCTAGCATCTCGGTGTACATGTTAGAGTTCATTCTAGCGTTCAGCCAAGCAGTGCGTGATTCGGCTCCAGCGCAGAAATCTGTCCAAATCATCACACATCACCATCAAAATTTCTGCTCGTTCTTACCTGCTGCTCTGTTCTCAGTCGATGTGAGTAATACTGAAATCCATCCTGCACATCTACAGAAAGCTTCTTCCCATCACTGATGATCACTTTATGCGATTCAGCAAAATCCAATCTAGCCTGTTTATGTCTGGTTGTAAGAGCAGATTCTGCAGTCACTTCTTGAATATAAGACGTTTGTTATTTGACAAAATTTGCAGTGCACGTCTGGCAGTTACTGGCAACTGCAAATCAGCAATAAGTTACTCTGCCCAGAGTAACCCTTTCTGTGCCTCAGATAATGTCCTACTTTGCCCATATTTTGTGTTCTGTCCATATTGTACTCCGAATCTAACGAAATTATCAATCAGTGTATTTCAACAGTTCAACTTCTTGAGAATTTGACAATCAGAGAGGCCCATTTCCTTGCACGTGCCGATTTTTCCTATTTTATCACACGAGAACTGTTTTCCCTGTGCCAGAGCAAGAATCATGGCTTATCCATGTAACACGCTCTGTCACTAACGGTGTCTGTTTCCCAACTGCAGTAAAGGCACATACGCACACACTAACATAGAACAGAACTGAAGGCCTTTATGCCGAGTTCCACTCTCAGCCATCTGAATCGTTGATGTCTTCCTATATCTTGTACCACTTGACAAACCAGAATAACTCGAAAAATAAGCTTCACACGAAAAAATGTGTAGAATCCAAAGTTGATTATTTTTTAGGGGGACATCTGGTGCTGCTAAAATTAGCCCGCCACCCCAACACCCTGGAGGTGGGGCGGGAGGCATCTTTAAATTTTCAAATGGGAACCCCCGTTTTTTATCGCAGAATCAGATTCTACTTAAAAATGCTACGTACATTTTGTGCTAAACATTTGTTTTGATTTTTGACAGTTGGCGTTGTAATTCAAGAAAATCCATGTTCTCATTTATGCGTGGAAAATGGTTACGGATAAATAAAAAATACTTATTCATTTCGTAAATTTTGATTCGCTAGAACCAGCTAGTCAGATGATTTGTTTGATAATTAAAAGATATGTGGCTTCATGGACATGAAACAAACAAATCTTATCCGAATCTGCGGAAAAAATTAATAAAGTATTTGGGTCAACATTTGTGAAATTGTAATTCTTCTCTCTCAAACCCCTCCCTCTGGGGAGAGAGGGAGAGTTTTGTATCACAAACACAGTCCCTTTGACTCTTCAGAGATGTCACTAAACCGGCCCAAAGATTTAAATAAACATGCATGAGCAGCACCTATTAGACGGAGGGGTCCGACAGCCGATCAGTTCCAGTCATTCCACCAGGTAGGAGGTACACGGCTCGTGTTGTCTGTAGTTCAACCATGGCTAGACGGTCAATACTGCGGTTCGATCGCGCCCGCATTGTTACTTTGTGCCAGGAAGGGCTCTCAACTAGGAAAGTATCTAGGCGTCACAGAGTGAACCAAAGCGATGTTTTTTTGACATGGAGGAGATACAGAGAGAGGAACTGTCGATGACATGGCTCGCGCAGGCCGCCCAAGGGTTACTGCTGCAGTGGATGACCGCTACCCACGGATTATGGCTCGGATGAATCAAGACAGCGACGCCACCATGTTGAATAATGCTTTTCGTGCAGCCACAGGACGTCGTGCTACGACTCAAACTGTGCGCAGTAGGCTGCATGATGCGGAACTTCACTCCAGACGTCCATGGCGAGGTCCATCTTCGCAACGACGACACCATGCATCGCGGTACAGATGGATCCAACAACATGCCGAATGGAGCGCTCAGGTTTGGCATCACGTTCTCTTCGCAGTTACATCCGTCACTCCATCCGCACCGTTGCCGACCGCTGTGCAGAACATCAGCGGCATACTGAAGACAACTGGAGAAATCTGCAGTTTCTGAGCAGAGCATCACAAAGAAATACAAAATACCGTCTGACGGAACAAAAGTTTTGTTCCAGGCTCCTACGTACTGAGATTCTGTAATTAAAGAGGCTTGTCACGGCACACAATAGTAAGGGCTAGAAATATGGAAAACTTTTTATTAGAACTCGCTCATCTTGCAGCAGACAAATACGAGTCATGCGAGAGGCAGAGGCAGAAGCAGGAATCGAGCTATTATGTCCCAAATGGATCAGGTCGACGACGCTGTCTGCCCAATGAGGAATAAATATTTAGCTGAAAACAGGCAGAAACTGTATCTATTTCATAACAGCACATAGCGAGGGACCGGTACAGCAGTTAACAGCCTGTTAAGTGAATGTAGGAGAGTAAGGACACATTGCGTCAAAGCCACACGCCGGCTCCCTTTAAATACCCCAGCTCTCGTCACGCGTTGATCACTGGTATCGAAGGCACTGACAGTAACAGCACTCAATTCTGCGATTATGACACTGTAGTGGATCTATGTATGTCGTAGGTGCTCCAGCACAGTCTGCGAACTGGCCGATTATGTACTCGAAATGATGCCCTTCACTCATCGCCGCCTACCCTCTGCTGATGGAGGAACTAACTGTCTTCCGACATCACACCGCAGGGTGCTACCAGTACCGGAGTTGAACGCAGAAGGCAGCAACAGGGGCTCTTGGGGTCCAGATGCCTGTTCTACGCTTAGGCGCCTTCGGGTGCTGAAACCTACCAGTGGCAGGGAGGGGGTCAACCGACCGCACGACTACCGCCAGCCTGTACATCGCAGATGGGTCGTCGAGGGTCATCGTAGAATCCCGAGTGTGAGCGAGTACACTCCACAGCCGGCGCGACAACCACTTCAGCCGGGACAGCCTCGGCGCCTCCGGGGTCGCTGACGTCACCACGTCCAGGGCGTGCAGACGCTGAGCTGGACGACAACACGCACCTGGACTAGCGACAGCCGAGGCTTCTAGGCACTGTCAATAAATAACTGAGCTCTTAATCATGTCCCACTGGTGACGCCGACACATCACAGGTTCCCAACATCTGTGCTGACTTCACGCACAGGTGTCTCCGTTCGAGCCTCTGTAGAAAGAAGAATGTGTGAGAAGAACTTCAACTGTGACAGCGGACACAATCTCAGCAGTACGTGGGAGCGAGCTCTCGATGCAGAGAAGGCGCAAAGATATTCGACGCTATGTTTACATTATGACGGGGGCGGTGTTGCCAGCAGCGCACAAGTTGACACATCTGTGGCGGCGTTACCGACCAACTGCAGCCCGTTTACGGGTGTATGAGGGCATCACAGCAGCTGTTTTAACAGTCAGTATCCGCAGCTCGTGGTCGTGCGGTAGCGTTCTCGCTTCCCGCGCCCGGGTTCCCGGGTTCGATTCCCGGCGGGGTCAGGGATTTTCTCTGCGTCGTGATGACTGGGTGTTTGTGTGATGTCCTTAGGTTAGTTAGGTTTACGTAGTTCTAAGTTCTAGGGGACTGATGACCATAGATGTTAAGTCCCATAGTGTTCAGAGCCATTTGAGCCATTTTTTTACAGTCAGTTGTTTCTGACGAAGAAGATTGAAGTAAACGACCAAAGCTCGAGAATTCACCCTGAGCGGACGCAGCAACAAGTCCTAGAATGCTTTGTACATCAATATTTCAATATTTGTCTGCGAACCTCTTTTTCTCAAGTTACTGAATAATATTTCCTGGATTTGTATTTATACTCTTCCTTGACTATTCGGACATTCTTTGCCATCTTTTCAGTGCTACTGCTGCTACTCAATCAGTGTCTTCCAATTTTACGTACTTTTTACCACGAAATGTACCTGCCAGACAAACGCTATTGTAGAGACTAGAAATTATTCACTGAAACACAATAATTTGGAACCAAACAGCACACATGTATTAATGTTTTACAATGTTTATAAGTGTGCTGTTTCTGCTTGTTTCAAAATTAAAGAATCTACTGATGGCGGCTTATTGTCGCTGAAACTACTTTGGGACTAAATAAATAAAAAAATGTGTTTTGCATCAAGGCGGATCCACTATCTCACATTTTCGTGACACAGAGAATTAGTGATGATATTCCTGGTACATGCACATTTTTCTTTATAAAGCTTGTCTTTTAGAGAATGCGGGATGCGTTTGAGTGAATATTTGCCCTCATGGATGCTGTTATAAGGCTTCCAGTTTCCTTTAAAATTGCTTTTTGTCGATGCAAGAGTTATTAATTGTTGTGTCTAGACAAGACAACCTAGACACAATGAGAGGAAGCCGAAAGGCACGCGCTTAAACTCACGCAGGCTGGCGTGAGGTCTGAAACAGGATACGTAATGAATGCTATAAAGAAAAGTACGTAGCTTCTGGAATAATTGTAGAACATCGCTCTTGATGATACATGCTTCATATAATAACATCAATTGAATACGGCGCCTTGCTAGGTCGTAGCAATTGACTTAGCTGAAGGCTATGCTAACTATCTTCTCGGCAAATGAGAGAGTCTTCGTCAGTGTAGCATCGCTAGCAACGTCGGCTGTACAACTGGGGCGAGTGCCAGGACATCTCTCTAGACCTGCCGTGTGGTGGCGCTCGGTCTGCAATTACTGACCGTGGCGACACGCGGGTCCGTCGTATACTAGCGGACCGCGGCCGATTTAAAGGCTACCACCTAGCAAGTGTGGTGTCTGGCGGTGACACCACATTAATATCTGACAATAGTACGGAAGTATCAGATACTTATTTGTTTACATAAGATAAATTTACAAATTTCCTCTCTCTCAAGACGTTTCTGCTTATGCAGGTCGTTCACAGGGCCTCTTCCAAGCTCCTCTTTTCTCCCACGATCTAGCACCTATCATTTCCCGCCATTACAGTCCTCTTCGGTTCCCACCTCTCCATCTTGTTCGCAGTCTTCCAATTAGTCTTCAGCCAGATTCTATCCATTCTAGGGCTCTCTTCGGAAGTCTTACTTCAATGTGGCCAACCACTTAAACCTGTTAATCTCCACAGTTAGTTTTAGGGGCTCCATCTCCATGTGCAGGGTGTTTCGTTCCTTATCCTGTCCCTTCTCGTATTACCCAGGATGCCTTGTAGAGAGCGTATTTCTGTTCCCCGTATTTCACTCAGGCCTTTCTTTGTCCAAATACAACATTCTGACCCATAGATCAAAATTAACAAATAATATGACTTGTAAATCGTGGTCTTGTATTTTAAATTTCTAATTACGTCCGAGACACTATAACAAAATATGGAAGAGTTTTCTGTTTACTCAGAAGTTTCGTCCCTGATGTTTCCTTTCTTAGATAATTTACTTCCAACATACCTGAAAGCATTTACTTCTTTAATAATTTTTCCACAGTAAATTGATCTTTCATTTTTACTTTTCATTTTCATTATTTCACTTTTTGTTAAGCTTATATCGGTGCCTGCTTCTTCAATTACTCTCTGTTAGGTATTTATTTGTTCTTCCAATTTCTGCCCATTTTCTTCCCAAATCATCACATGATCTGCACAGGCTATGATTTTCATATCATCTGCTTTTGACCCTTGCTGAACTTTCATTATGAAGTTGTCCACGACTATATTAACATGCGCTGGTGAGAGCACACTTCCATTCCGAACCTCTCTGTCCGCCATAAATCATTCGGATTTTCTGCAGTCTATTATAACGCAATTCAAGCATTTTCTGTACATGTTTCTGATTCTCAGCTGCAGATAACAAGTCTGACACTTTTATATATGTTGTATAAACGTTTCTGTGGAAGACATATCACGATGTATGGAAAGCCCTCTAGTGGTTAAGTTCTTACGATCGCTGCGCGCCTACGTATCATCCTGGCGGCCGACCCAACAGAAGGCGCTGATAATTGATCTGTCTTGTCTTCAGTTGTCATATAGACATTTTATCTTTCTTAGATCATTTATAGGTTGCTACAGGCAATGTATTATGAATATTTATTTTTGACCGTAAATTCACCATAAAAGTGTTAGACCTGTTATCTTTATATATTCCCTTTTAATAATTTTATATGGGTTACTGTATTCGTCTTTTACTGTATCACAATTGTTTTCTATAATAGTTATCAATATTTCAAAGTCTGCTACATGTATTTTACCTAATGTGTTTTTATCAGATTATGTTTCTTTCGTAAATGATGACTACATCTGATCCCACAGTAGCTACATCTATGTAGGATGTAGGCAAACAGATTTCTGGTAGCCAGTTGGAAAAATGACTGTGTGGACGATGTGGCCTGTTGTACACCTTATTTTAGATCTATGTGACAATGCTGTGCTGAGTATATTTCTATGTTTTGACGACGCCATTACGGCTTTATCGCATTAGGACATGGTGTAGAACACGTACGCTTTACCATATTTTATCTGTACATCTCCCTGGTTGTATGATAGTATATTGTGATACGTAATGCTGTACTGCCCACTAGGTGTATATATTTTTATATTGTAGATCTGAAGATGGTCATTACTGACGGAAACCGGTCACCGTCAAAGGAATTGATATTGTGATCAAAGACTGGAATAAAAAACATTTGACAGTATTGTATCACTGTTCATATTCGCAGCTGGTGTTATTTCTTTCGTTTCCCTCTATTTCATCATGTGTACTTGTTTCTCCTGTCCTTCATACAGTTTTTGAAGGTATGATTCCCATACTGCCAACAATTCTTCCTCCTGCCACACGGTTTTCCTTCGATGTTTATGACTTCTGAAATATTTTCTTTTTGAAACTTCCTGGCAGATTAAAACTGTGTGCCCGACCGAGACTCGAACTCGGGACCTTTGCCTTTCGCGGGCAAGTGCTCTACCATCTGAGCTACAGAAGCACGACTCACGCCCGGTACTCACAGCTTTACTTCTGCCAGTACCTCGTCTCCTACCTTCCTAACTTTACAGAAGCTCTCCTGCGAACCTTGCAGAACTGGCACTCCTGAAAGAAAGGATATTGCGGAGACATGGTTTAGCCACAGCCTGGGGGATGTTTCCAGAATAAGATTTTCACTCTGCAGCGGAGTGTGCGTTGATATGAAACTTCCTGGCAGATTAAAACTGTGTGCCCGACCGAGACTCGAACTCGGGACCTTTGCCTTTCGCGGGCAAATAATCTTTCTATTTTCTTTTTGCTCCCTTCTGTTGCCTACAAGGCGGTACAATATCTTCTTGACATCAAAAATGGTTCAAATGGCTCTGAGCACTATGGGACTTAACATCTATGGTCATCGGTCCCCTGCAACTTAGAACTACTTAAACCTAACTAACCTAAGGACATCACACAACACCCAGTCATCACGAGGCAGAGATTCTTGACATCCTTAAAATTCTCTTCTATTTCTTTTGTGAGTTTTGGCAAGACATCCACTTAGCCGATGCTATCATTTTCCTTGCTGCTCTGCTTAGTCGTTTCCATTTCTCTCTGTTACGCTCCGTTCTGATTTTGAACCATTCTTTGCATGTGTTATTCTTTTTCTTGACAGCTTCTGCAATTCTCTCATTCCACCATGGAGTAATTCTGTGTCTGAATTTTGTTGATTTACTTCTTCCATTCTTCCTCTAAATCCTCTCTCTTCTCTTAATCTTGTCCCTATATAACTCTTGGGTTTCTCTACGTTTCCATCACTTGATTTTTGCCTGTCTTTTTGTCCCTGTGTAACTCTTTTGAATGTCCTCAATATCCCTACAAACAGACTGTCGTCTCCATCGAGATTAATGCTTGGTATCAGTTTCACTCCTGTCAGGCATCTTCTGATTCCTTCATTTCTGATTATATATCTATTGTGGATTTCTGTTCGAAATTCCAAATGTATCTGGTTAAGTTGTGACTGTCTCTTTTCTTATACCATCCATTACTAATTATTCATTTATACCTCATTATAGTAATTCCTCACCTTCCTCATTTCCGCGATCTTCTCCGTGGCTTCCTACGTTTGATATCCTCTTCAATCATTCGCAGCTCTGCCACTGAAGTCACGCACAACACAGTCTTGTTAGATGTCACAGCATCTTCCACTTTAGTGATAAACTCTTATTCTCGCATGTTTCGCATTCTATTTGATGAGCATAGACCTGGAATACATCAAGAATATTTTCCTCCCATTATTATCTTAAGTTTACTTATTCTGCCACGTTTTCCACATTCACTACTTTGTTCGCCAGTTCTTTAACTATTATTACTGCAACACCATTTCTTCCTCTGTCTCTTCCTGGCCACCACAGCTGGCAACCTTTTCACAGCAGCTCACTAACAGTCCCTTTCCGGTGATGCAGTGAAGAAGTGGGACTATTAATATTGTTTCCTTGGCAAAGGACGCAAGAAGCCACGAAATCGCACGGATCATGACAGAAAGGGAAGTACCAATAATGGGACCATGCTTTTGTGAAAATGAGAACAGAGAGCTGAGATTCGCGATGAAAAACAATAGAATTTACTACCACCTGGCAGTGTTCGAGGCGGGAATGTTTAAAATAAATCTGAAATACTTAGCTTTGGTTGTAGGATGTATTGGAGGAGGGACTGATTAATTAAGAAGACACTAATAATCTTAGTTCTCACTTTAATGCGCGGCGCAGAAACATACAGTCACTTCGTCATAACAGGTCCCGTGTGCTAACTTCGCAACAATTTACAAGACGACCGACCACGGCCTCAGCCAACGAGATATTTATTCTTTCTCTTCAGTTAGCTCATATGCTTTCACTCTCATAAAATTAATCACATTTGCTTTTATTACTTCGAAATATTCTTTTTGCGTAATTTATCGTATCAGGAAAAGAAATCTGACGCTTTGGTATCGGGAAGTTTACGTGGGAAAAATTTAGAGATAGCGAAGCAGTTCTCACGCTAATCCGCGATGGCTGCCTAATGGCCGTTGCAGTCGGATAAACAAGCGATATGGCGGCCAGCGCTGCACAGCGGTATCGCGTAGTGAGCGCGGGTCTTATGTGGGACGGTGTCATTCAGGTGTGTCCGTGTTCAAAAGCTGTGCATATCGATGTAGAAGTGTAAACAACACGTGGGAAAGACGTTTACTGTGACGCCACGTTCAAAAGGAGGCAACAGAACTCACAGACACGCGTTTCTGCCCTGCCGGTGGCCGAACGAAGGTCCTTACATGAACGCTAAAGCTGTCATTATGAAGCTTGCAAGAACACCCCCCGCCCTCCACACACACACACACACACACACACACACACATATACACACACACACACACACAGACACAGACACACACTTGTACCGAACCCGCAGTTTAGCCAGTGAGTATGTAGAGGATGGTGTAAGAGATATAAAGTATGACTGGCCGTGCTCTTCCATCTGTGTTTTGCGGAGACTGAGGCAATATCTCCATGGAGTATCTCAGAGCGCCGTCTTGTACTGGTAGTATCATTTCTGCCCGTTTTGCCGAGAAGCTCTCAAAGTTTATGTCGGTCGCAAAAGCAGTATCAGCGCCGTGGGGTTCTCAGTAAAGTGCAATTCTTCTTCCTGTGATTCTAAGTGGTGAAGTGGGAAGCTATATTATTTGGAGCAACGTTCAAAAGGGATACTATTATGATGTACTTATTTACTAAACACCAGGTGATAGTGATTTAACTGAAAATTAATGATTTGCTGAGAGCACCGTCTTACGACAGAGCTATGTAGATCGGGAGCAGCGGCTGTGGAGCGCAGCCTGTACCTCGTACACACACTCGTGGTACTTCGTAGCCGTCGGTGCATTTTCGTTAGCTTCAACATTATTCATTTATTTATTAAGATGATCGATCTCTGGCGTAGTAATACTGTTGTAAGAAAATACTTACTATCCGTAACCGTCTCCCAATACCTTGGAAGAATCTACTTTTATTAGCAAATATTTATGAAGCCCTTCTTGCTTCGCTCCAGAACCACTGTGCTCTCCCTACTCTCGTAAAGGCTGTTACCGTGTCCAGCCACAGCGCCTCACACCACCGCCGTTCACCCGCAACGCCATCCGGTCCACCGGCTCCTTCAGCCGGCGTGGGCACTGAAATCTTACTCCAGTCTGTGTGCGTTCTGCGTGATACCTACAGACGCGAAACGTAATGCTGGAAAATAAAGAAATAAAATGTGGCTCGAACAGAAGGGGTACCTCAGAAGCTGTCACTTCGTAATGTGAGCTGTGCAAGGCAATAACACGTGGATACCGCACAACACCGCATGTATACGGCGGGCCAGGGAGTCTAAATGTCTGTTCAGGTACACCGCACCCGGCTGGAGCCACTGACTGATGGCTGGTTCTTGCAGAGCTACCAAACTGCGGGTATGATTACTGCTACACCTCTTCCGCCATTCCTTATAGTCCCAGACATTTTCTATGAAATTAAGAGAAGCCAACTTCGCGGGCCAGTGCAGTCGCGACAGCGTACTCGTGTGTCAATCGAGACAGAAACGTAACACACACACACACACACACACACACACACACACACATACATACATACACCGTGAGCCTAAGAAGAAAGGGCAACACTTGGTCACCGAGGACGTTGAAACTAACACCCAGGTCTCTGTGGACAGTAACCTGGATGAGCTGACCCCGAGCCGTAGTGCGGAACTAACCCTCAACCCGCCCCCCCCTTCCCGCCTCCCCAAACGTGTGATACGCGATTGCGGCCTAAAAAAATGGTTCAAATGGCTCTGAGCACTATGGGACTTAACATCAGAGGTCATCAGTCCCCTAGACTTAGAACTACTAAAACCTAACTAACCTAAGGACATCACACACATCCATGCCCGAGGCAGCATTCGAACCTGCGACCGTAGTGGTCGCGCGGTTCCAGACTGAAGCGCCTAGAACCGCTCGGCCACCACGGCCGGCGCTTGCGGCCACATTGCGGGTTAAGCATCTCACTCAGCCGCCTGTGCCCTCGGCATGTCACATCGTCTGAAGAAAACAGGCGAACCTTCGGCTGGTCGGATCACACTACACAGCCCCCCCCCCCCCCTCCTGTCAGCCACTGTCAGCTTTCTGTGTCGTTTAACCCACTAAAGTGCGACCAGTGCTTTCACGCCGTGTTACGTGACTGCAAGTGGTACACCATTCCGTGTAGACACTGCGGCGGCGCGGTTCCTTCCGTCCCTGTAGGGAAGCCGAGCAAAACCTACTGTACTTCGACGTGAACCAGGGTGCAATTAAAGTCACTGATCTACGTTCCGGGAGAAAGTTTTCACACGAAATGAAAGGTTGGAAATTATGTCCTTAATTAATATATTCTGAAACTTTAGGTGAACAAGTATCACTGCCAAGCCCGTGCTAGTCTTAACACAGTCACTCACAATCCCTTTCACTCACGTTAGCACGTTTATGGTGTTGCATTTCCCGAAAACGTAATACCTACAAAAATACGTATTGTTTTTGGTTGAGAATGCTCGCCAAATATTAAATCTGTCGGTACCTAATGCAGTCAGTTTTTTAGCCACCGACCTGCTCAGTACGCCACGCGGAATTTATGTCTTTTCTTGTCACAAAATTCACTTAAAAATTCCGAAATTTCTACACACCCATCGGAATAATGATCCCGTCACTTTACAGCACTTTTGATGTATGAAACACTGCTAGATCCGACAACTTATCATTTCAATTGGAGCTACTACTCCACACGTCCGAACTGTTTCATGGCTAGGTTCCGACTCCTCTCTAGAATACTCTAAGTCTTCTCTACCAGCAGAGGAAGGCGCGCAAAGAATATTGCTTTACCATTGGTCAGTTTACTTAACAACCAATAGCAAAACAACATTCTCCCGCGTCAGTCCACGCTTTTCATCAATAACCAATCGCAAAATAGTAAACCTAACGACTGCACTTTTTACCGACGTAATTAACTAATATGCTGAAGTTTTGTTCATGCATAAAGTTATTTACTATTGTTATTTATACCTGAATTAACTTCCCCTTTACCATCAACTTACTTTACAAATCTATTCTACAAAAATCCCCTTTGTCCACATCCATACTTCTTCGAAATGTTCCCACACTAAATCCCACTACATAACTCGTTAAACTATTATCTTCATATTAACCTTAAACCACACTCACGCATCATTCATGCTACTAAAACCCATTTATAACATTTTACATACACAAAAAGACATAATAACGCTTTATGATTTACTTTAGTGCACTCTAGTGGGCACAGTCGAAACTAAATCACAGTCCCCTATCCAATATTGACCTCTATCGGCTGATACATAAACTACGTGCGCGTCCAGTCTCGCGTCACCATCTGTCACTATCCAGCTGTGAGACACATCTCCCGCTTAACCGCCTCCAAGGCGGGATCGGTATACGGCGCTACGCCTCAACACGCTGGACAGTCCTCGTCACGGACACGTCCAAACAACATACGGGGTACATCTTCAGGCTTTCGAGGCAAGGCGTTGTCATCTTGGAAAACCGGGTTTTCTGCCGTTAATCCGCGTCGTACTTTCACGATATTTCTATCGGGAAGCTCGGAGCCTCCATCAGCTGCTCCCTGAGGCTGAATCCTGCGTGGAGCGGGTCCCGTATTTACGCCTGCGTGGTGGGTTCTATAGGACCGTCGACAACAGCTGTATGGACCGCCAACGGCGCACCAGGCTCAAACAGGCTTCCGAGTCAACTATAGCGGAACATTGATTGGAACTAATTCATTCGATGAATTAGGATGATGTCAAGATTTTGACACAAACACCCAAGTACTGGGACAACGTTATTAAAAAATCCATCGAAATAAAGGTCACACAGAATCTTATCATCCGAGACACGGGTATCAGCTCAGCTCCGCCTGAAATCCGCCTCTCTATCTCCTGAAGATTCAATGGAGGCAACACCCAAACTCGTGGCAAATAACTTTGGAAATGGTGGCAGAGTAAATGACCCGGCACAACCAGCACCGGGCACGCAGGCGGTTGTACTCCAAGTAGCAAATCAAGTATCTGAGGAGCGTCACTTCGAGAACGAACGGCAGACAACGTCGGCGGCCACAAAATAACGAGACAGCCGGCCCCTACCCCCAGGCATAAATATGTACCGGACCCGTTCCACGCAGCCGTTGCCTGGTTTCGCAGGTTTTCCTTCTTTGTCGTTGTGGCGAATATCGGAGCTGTGCCCCTAAATGCAGTACAAACAAATGCCGAACTGGGAGACATATCACCCGTCTTTTTCCCCATTGCTAACAAAAGAGTGAAATAAACAGAGTCGCAACAGAACAAATTAGTTAGAAGCAGTATCTGAACACCGTCGTGAAACACTGAGACAGCTCGCCTCCCTCCTTCAGGTGGAGCAGAAAAAACCGCTGGATTCAGCCTCAGGGAGCACGAAGATTGCGAGTTACGAGATCGAAATATCGTGTAAGTACGATGCGGATTACCGGCAGAAAACCCGATTTTCCCAGATGACTGTGCTGGATGTTAAAATAGAAGCGTCGAATATTTTGAGAGGTGGTGAAAGAAAGAAACATATTCCAATAAACATGGGTCCAGAAACTAATACTTTCTGAGATCTGCAGACTTGCGCACAGTGGCTAAAGCCTGCTTGTGGACGTGTCCGCCTCGGTGACAGACGAGGTAAACATCGCGGAAACAAATACTGTGTGGGTTGGCTCGGCGAACTGTGAACAGTCTTGGTTCATCAGTATCCATTCTCGGAATGGGTGAAGTGTCTGTATACACGTAATAAAGTTTGCACTGAACCCTCAATGCGTGAGCCCTGCTCGCACCTGGGCATTTTTTCTTTTTCTTTCTTCCCCGCATGGTCTTCCGGTCGCCGCAGCCGGCAGAAAACTTGTGCGACAGAAGAAGCTTGCGTCGTTCGTCTGTGGATCGTGTAAACTTTGTTCCACGTGTTGACGTATATGAACTGTTTTTGAATCGCCTACTCTGAGATGGTGATTAGAGACTATCCCAGCATTTGCAACCAATGTCGAAAACCACCTAAAAACTGCACCCAGGCTGGTCGGAGTACCAGACACAGGGCCGTTGTCCCTTTCACTGCTGCACACGTGTACATACGCTATCCGTTATGATGCACCAGGCTACATGCACTGATCAGCCGAAGCATTACGACCACTGCTCACCGCGACGATGGATACCTCGTGGTGGCGTTGCCGGCACGTGAGGCGCTAACAAAAGTATATATGGGGAGCAGACACGGACGGGGGGATCAGCCTAGCCAAGATATGTGCTTCAGATGGTGAAATCCATTCAGACAGCGACGTTCACGAAGCGCGTATTATTGATACGCAGAGCCTGCGAACGAGTATCTCGAAAATGGCGAAGCTGGTCGGATGTTCACGTACTACTGTCTTGAACACCTAAGGAAAGAGGTAGGACGACATTGAAACTACGACCAGGCGCCGAATGTTTGGACGCCGACGGCTCTGCTCAGAAGGTCGGGTTCGGAGGGTCGTTTGCTCTGTGAAGTAGGATAGACGGTGATCTGAGGCATTCTGCCGAATGATAAGTTTTGCGTTTACAGTCAGTGGATTTAGGTGTTGTGGTAACCAGTTTCGTTACAAGACCTTGTGGTCGGTAATCGTTGTACCCCTCATGATGCTCGCTATTTGCTGGGGATTACTTGTTGCCAAGAGGTCAAGTGTGTCTCCGCAACCATCTACACCTCTAACGGAGTCCTGAACTAATTGTTCAAAATAATTTTCGGCGAAGGCATTTAGTACGGTTTCCGACGACGCTTTATGTGTAAACTATGTAAATACGATTTTGCCGGACAGCCGGCGTCTTCTCGAAGCGTCTGCCAGTTGAACTTCTCTCCGGGGTCAGACAAACCGGTGACCATTGGTGCTTCCCTTTTTTGTAGGAGTTCAATACCTCCTCTCAGGTATTCCACCGGGTCCTCCAGCCTTGCTCACGTCTAGCGATTTCAGCGTTTGCTCAGCGTCACTGACAGTAATACCTATACACCATGCGATTAAAAGTCTCTGGATACCAATTAGAGAACAGAGGACTTTAACATGGCCCTCTACGATGGCTTCACCTCTGCTGGGGACGCTGACTGGCCATTCTTCCTCAAGAGCCGGAACCAGAGTACGGAGTGATGTTGGATGCTGGGAGGTGGAGCGAAGCCGACTTTTTAATTCACCCCAAAAGGTGTTTCGTTGGGTTCAGATGGTGACTGTGCCAGCTAGACTACTTCTAGAAATCTGGAACACACGAGCTATTCCCTGCGGTGATTTCAGGCGATTTTTTACAACCACCCACCGCAATGCTCCAACGTCCTTGTCTGAGAGAACCTGAGTGTGTCGTCGTTGCTTTGCGGAGAGACTCCAGAATCGCATCACTAAGAGCAGATGTGGACAGCTGTAGAACTATTGACGTGTCACTGACGGGTTCGTCACTCAGATGACACCCATTGACTAGTCCTGTGGCCAGCCAGTGAGCCCTGCTGACCGCTGACCGCTTCTGCTGCCGCTGCTCCTCTGCGGCGCACCCCACGTCCTTTTATACTGGCGGTCCACCCCTGCTGACAGCTGGTGGTCAGCTCCGCTTTACACAGGGGTCTGCGAATACTCGTCGTCAGGCAGCGTATTCCTACACTTCAGCAAAAGTCTGGTACTCAGCCACAGTTACATTTTATGTCTACTGCTTCAATACTTGTTGATGGCGCTGGCTTAATAGTTTCATTCAATAGAGCTAATAAATATTGCTATATATATATAAATATATATATATATATATATATATTTATATATATATATATATATATATATATATATATATATTATTGCTACACAGAACTCACCTGTTTCATTTCTTCATAGGTGTTCCACAGGATATTCGGCTCATTCCGCAGTTTCCAAAATTCCAGGACGCTTGTCCAGTAGGGAGTGAATTGAACTGCAAGAAAGACAGTACGTTTTACGACAAACTCTATGATTTTTGTTTGTCTAAGCGAGAAACAGAAAGGGTTTGGAACACATAAATTAAGTCATCAGTAGTTCTGCAGTGAGGAGAGAGGCGTGTGTTAAACGCATCAGTGGGGTGACGCGCAGAGTTTTGGAGAGGGCGAGATGAACGTGGTGCTAGGTGACGGGTGGGGTGCCAGTGCGTGCGTGGGTGGGCGGGGCGACCGGCAGGGCGTGCGGCGCTCGGCCCCGTCACCTCGAGTGGAACCGCCTGTTTTAACTAACCCTGACGTAACAACAGTGACACTGTGATATTGTCTGTAAGTGGTGGTTCCCCGCTGCAACTTGACGTGAACGAGACCGCTGCGGTTTCAGTCACTATCGCGTCATATCTTCTGCTGTCCTCTGTGACGGTACGTCACATAAATGGACATTTTGAGAAAGGAAAAGGAAGTTTTTGTTATGACACGTGTGAATTATAAATTACTTCAAGACTGTGTACGTGTGCGCGATGTATGGTTCAAATGGTTCAAATGGCTCTGAGCACTATGGTCATCAGTCCCCTAGAACTTAGAACTACTTAAACCTAACTAACCTAAGGACATCACACACATCCATGCCCCAGGCAGGATTCGAACCTGCGACCGTAGCAGTCGCGCGGTTCCGGACTGAAGCGCCTAGAACCGCTCGGCACACCGCGGCCGGCGCGCGATGTATAACAAATAGTAAAGAATGTATATTATTATTATCAAAACACAAATATCGATGTAATTAACAAAACACAGTTTTTTTGGTATAATCTCTGTGTAACATAGGCCATGAAGATCAGAGACAATGCTTTGATTGAACTAGCTCTCCTGTTTTGTTTCGTCTAGCGTTAGGCGGCCATTGTAGTGCTGTCTGATAATTGACGTAAGTTTTATCTGTATTTTGAAAAATATAATAGAAATTGTCATTAGAAAGTGTGTATTATTGACGTAGTTGTCACCTCTCATGATTGCAACTATTAATTATAATTAACAAAGTTTTTACAGAACTTACGCTGATTGTAATATTTCATTAAAATATCATGTCATAATATTAAATGTAAATGCGAGAGACTTCTCAGTTTTGATCTTTCATTAATTTCAAAGTTGAAAAGAGTCAAAATAGATATAGTTTATTAATATTTAGAATACTGATTGAGTTCAGTATGTTTCATTTTGGCCGCCTAACGGCAGACGCGATTCTCTCCAGTTTTGCCTTGCAAATAATGAATAAGAAATATTCAAAATCATTACATTCCGCAATATCTCAGTTAATCTTTATGTAATTTGGTACATAAATAACCAGTAGCCCCTGAGACCCATATTAATAACTACAGTTTGGGTAAGAATACGCATATTTTCTTTTCTAAATAGCAGCGCTCACGCAAACTGTTTATTAGAAGGCGGTGAGTCGCGCGCAGTGTTTAAAAAATATTATATCGTACGTACTTCGGGGCAACCGATGTCCGTACGAGTGTTATCGCGGTATAAGTTAATTAAAAGTCTCATGCTAGCCCACAATACTTAAAGCCACCCCAACCAAAATCATAAAATATATCATTATAAAAAAATAAAAATATACACTTACACCGTGATTCTTCTCTGATCAGTTAGTTGGTCTGCTAAAACTGGAAGTGAAAGAAGAACGAGAAGGGCAACAGACCAAACAAATGGAGGAGTTTGGTCTACAGTTATACTTTCTGATCGCATATTAATTGCTGTTGTAATAAAGTTTACTGCACCAAGAATTGATGAGACCCCTGCTAAGCGTAATGAAAAAATAGGTAGATCTACTGACGCACCTCCATGTGCGACAGCTCCTGCTAGTGGAGGGTAAACTGTTCACCCTGTACCAGCACCGTTATCTAGCATAGATGCCCTTCCTACATCTTTCCATTTCTAGTTGGCGACATTAAATTTTTGGACTTTTGCTGCATTTAAACTCCGTGTTTCATATCCTTAGGCCAGTATTGGCAGTATGCACTGGCTGTAGACTTTCCGCCTAAGCTACGGAGGCAATTTAGTTCTGAACACAGCATTCGGTTTCCCAAATGAACTGCAAGTCACTTTTACCCTGTTGTTTCTATCCTAAGATTGTTTTCATATGTCTCAAAGTTTAACAGTTCATCAAGTATTTGTATAATTTGTTTATTAGTATCTCAGTGCCAGCATACTAACTGTACACTTTGTTGGTCTTACTGTAGTTAATACTGAGACCTGTAGAACTCTTCTCGGATTTGCAGCCGGATCTTCAAGTCGGCGCAATATTTCGACAGCCCGGCTGGCCGTCATCCTCGGGTGAGAGACAAGCTACTGCTGCTGCTGCTGCTGCCGGGGCCCTGCCGCTGTGGAGCCGGCGCCCCACACAGGCCAGCGAGAGGACAGCTGAACCTTTCTGGAGTTATCAGTCTGGCTACGCTACAAGAGGGCGCTGTGCATCACGGAGGGAAATTCCGAAAGACTGTGTTGTGCAAAGAATCGGGTCACATACTTCTTCCTCCCTGATTTGTTCCACAATACGAGCACCACATGAAAATCAGAGAAATCGGACCACATTCGGACCCTCACCGACAGTCATTGTTCCCACACACCACTCGCAAATGCAACAAGGAAACGGGGGACACGACGGTGCTACCACAAGTACCCTCCGCCACACATCGTAACGTGGCTTGCGGGGTACAGGTGTAGATGTAGACTGCAGCTCACTAAACACTCTTAAGTCCTGCCCTGTAGTGAGCCCAACACAGGTCCCACGCAGACCGTTATCCGAGCAGCTGGCGGACCCGCTGCAGAACCACTCGGGGAGAGTCCTTAGAAAATGTAGTCCATCAACAAAGGAGGTGGCTTACAAAACATTCGTTCGACCTATACTCGAGTATTGCTCATCAGTGTGGGATCCGTACCAGGTCGGGTTGACAGAGGAGGTAGAGAAGATCCAAAGAAGAGCGGCGCGTTTCGTCACAGGGTTATTTGGTAAGCGTGATAGCGTTACGGAGATGTTCAGCAAACTCAAGTGGCAGACTCTGCAAGAGAGGCGCTCTGCATCGCGGTGTAGCTTGCTGTCCAGGTTCCGAGAGGGTGCGTTTCTGGTTGAGGTATCGAATATATTGCTTCCCCCTACTTATACGTCCCGAGGAGATCACGAATGTAAAATTAGAAAGATTCGCGCGCTCACGGAGGCTTTCCAGCAGTCGTTCCTCCCGCGAACCATACGCGACTGGGACAGGAAAGGGAGGTAATGACAGTGGCACGTAAAGTGCCCTCCGCCACACACCGTCACGTGGCTTGCGGAGTATAAATGTAGATCTAGATGTAGATGTAATGGGTGCGCGCTGCCCCCCTGTCCCCCCCTGCCCCGGTGGTCACACACTGTTTGTTTGTGCCCTGGCCAGCGCCGTTCGTGGGAAGGTGGACCATGACCACTCGCTTCCCCGTATCGCAAGGCACGTGCTCAACGGTCAACAAAGCGACTTGGCGACTTCCCGTGTTCCCACGTAACTGGGCGCCGCAGTAGAAGTGGGAAAAACCGACCGCTTAAAACCGACAGCGGTGTTTTAGTTCTCAATAACCGACACCCTTCCCTACATGTTTGTAACAATATCAGTATGGATTAGCCACAGGAGCAGTGGTAAAAGTTTTCGTTTCAATAAACTTTTTGACAAAGGGAGTAATTTTTATTCGTGAAATTTGAATTGGTTTGATATATTGCGTTCTTATGGAAAATGGGAAAAGCAACCAGTGTTATTTCAATAGCAATGGCGACAGAAACTGGCAATAAATACATAACATGATCGGTATTGCATAGCTCAGACAATAATGTAGCCGTTGCCGTGCGTCGCGGCTTAAGGTACGCGCGTGCGTGCACTGTTGGAGACTTTCCCCCCCACCTCGACTATACGGCAGTTCGTCGGACACCCGTTGTATTGGTGATCAAAATTTTTCTGGGTATTGTGCCGCGTCACTGCTAAAAACTAACAACAACAATAAACTAAAACCAACGTATCGGCCGAATTGCAACGACCTTCCTCGTGCCCTGAGGAAGGCCGTTGCAATTCGGCCGAAACGTCGGTTTTAGTTTATTGTTGTTGTTAGATTTTAACAATGACGCGGCACAATACCCAGAAGAATTTTGATCACCATGACACCGGCCGTGGAAGCCTACGTTCTTATACTCGTTGTATTGCTGGGTGGCACCAATCTTAGTCTGGAAATATTTTTCCGAAGTGACGAAGCAGTGAGCTACAAAGTCTCATTTGCTTTAAAAAATTAAAGGTTTGTCAGCCATTTCTGTGAAGGAAACTATGGTAACAGTAATAAATTAAAAATTTAACAAAAATTCATTTATAGTATTTAATAGAAACAGAAGCTCATTTGCTGGCTCTGTCTGCATAACAGCCTCTATCTCCTTGAAGCCCTTGAAAGCGGACAAATTAACACGTACCACAGAGTTCTTTAATCTGAGTTCTCGCCCTTGGCACTGACTATTCGTATTGCTCAAACAGTGGTATGATACCCGATTAGAACATGATTTTCGAGCAGAGTTTCAAAAAATTATAATCAATAGGAGAGTACTGATGATTTTGTTGTAGTTTTCAACCACTTATCACCTTTCGAGGAGAGCAGTGAACGGTAGATGGAGTAATGTTTCTTTGATTTGCCTATTTAATTTGATATGTTCATTTTATGTCTCTTGAAACTGTGGGAGTCAACATTATTTCCGTCTTATTTCGATTTCTAACATTTTTACAGGAAATAATAGGAATAAAAAAAATCGTTTATTTCAGAAACAGCTTATTTCGAGCGATTTTGAAAGTCAGGTTGAATTGGCGTGGAAAAAAAGGCAATATAACCGAAAAGCAGTTTCTTCAGGGATAACCAACATCCCTACACCGGAGCAGAGGACGTAATTAGTTTGTTGCATGTTCCATAAACCATATGAACATTTCTTTTACCCTGGAGAAATTATTTTAACTTAAAAACTTGCTTTGCTACCTGTCAGATATTATCGGGCAAATGGCCAAACATTTTTGTTGCTGCATATCGAGCTCCTTTCTGAGCTACTGGCAGCTTTGATAAGGAGTCGTTTTTCCCCTCTAGTGTTGTAGGTATGTACGTAACTGATGCTGTCAAACTATGATGGGTCGTTTATCATGGATTTCATTAGAGAAAATGGGTACTGTGATGGGGCAGTTAAAATGCCTAGCTCCTTGTAGAGGTACCTACATGACACCCATCAGTGAACACCACACATTATTCTTACTGCTCGGTTTTATGCAATCAGTGCCATCTTCATAAATGATGACTTACTCCAGAAAATTATTACGTAAAACATTATACAGTGGAAATATGCTAAATATGTCAGGAGGTTGATTCTTTGATATATATATATATATATATATATATATATATATATATATATATATATATATATCAGAATTATAAGAAGTGTCTGATCTTAACTGTTTGAGAAGCTAAGTAACGTGCCTCTTACAATTCAAGTTTTCATCAACATAAACACCCAAAAATTCCGGATATTCTACCTATTTACTGACTCCTGCTCATGTGCTACAGCAGTTCTTAGTATGACTGTTGTAAGGAACTGAATATAGCGTCTTTTCTCTAAATTTAGAAAGATTCCATTTTCTAAGAACCACTTTACATTTTTTCTGATAAATATTATTTACCATATCTTCTGTTCTTTCCTCTCTAATGATATTTATTATAACACTAGTATCTTCTCCGAACAGTATCAGTTATCCTTGTTGAATGTTAAGTGCAGTGTCATTGAAATGTATAAGAAATAGGTGTGGAACCAAAATTCAGCACTGTGGGACTCCATTTGTGATTTCTCCCCAGTCACTAAAATTTCTACCTATCCCACGTTGTTTGAATAATTCATCGCAACTTTTTGCATTCTCTCTGTTAAGTTCCATAAAAACTTGAAGTTTTCTAAGAGAGTAACATGATTTATACAATCAAACGCCTTAGAAAGATAAAAAAATACTAACTGACGGTATTTTATTATTTAAGGATTGTAATATTTTATGAGTGAATATATAAATAGCATTCTCAATCAAGATAACCTTCTGGAATTCAAACTGTGAAGTGCTAAATAAATTATTTCTACTTAAGTGTTAAACGACTCTTGAGTACATTACTTTTCCGAATATTGTGGAGAACGATGTCAGTAAGGAAACTTGATGATAACTGTTTAAGTTTGTCTTATGACCTTTATCATGAACAGGTTTAACAGTTGCATATTTTAACCTGTCTGGAAAAACTCCCTGTCCCGGTGATGCGTGATTCTAAGGACATTACTTATTAATTTGGAATAACATTTCAGAATTCTGTTTGATGTTCCATCAACATCAAATGAGCTTTTGTTTTTTTTTTTTTTTTTTTTTTAACTTTTATCACTCCATTAAATTCAGTGAACGGCATTCGTGCTACTTCTAGTGGCTTAAAGTTTTGTGGATGGAATGACATTTTTAATACTCTTGCTTCTTCAACTGAACCAATGAATAGTATTTTTGGTGCTACATTTAGAAAGTGATTGTTATAGGTATTCGCAAGCTGCTGATTATCAGTCGGAACATTGTCATTTAGTTTAATTGTTATGGAATCTTGTACACTGGCTGGCTGTCCTATCTCCTGTTTGACAATATCCCACATAGCTGTAATCTTAATATCCGCATAATTTATTTCTGTCACGATGTGCACACTTCTAGACGCCTTAAAGACTTACCTTAAAATACTACACTATTTTTTGCACTATGAAAGTAACGTCAGACCTAAATTTATTCTGGCATCTATATAATTACACTCTTCCTCTTATATGAGATTTCGGTTCCCTTAGTTATTCACGATTTACTTCTGGATAATTTTTTAGGAAAGGAACTCTCAAATACTGACACGAATTTACTATGGAATAAACTGAATTTTACATTACCATCTCTTTCACTCTATACCTCATCCGACGTCACTCCTTTTAACATGCAAAACTCCGCTGTTAGCAAACGTCATCAGCTACTTGCCTTGAGTTGCACAGTAGTACCGCTGCGTTGCTGTCCCATGGCATACACTACCACATCAGTGCTCCATTTCTTAGGGACGATCCAGTCCCACTACGGAGCTCTGCAGCTAGACACCATGTTGAAATACCGTAGTGGGCTACTTGTTAGATACCAAGTAGTCTCATTTATTTATGTATAAATATGCAACCAGCCTTTTTTTAAATTTTTGATACGTTTTATTGTATAATAAACGTCATCAATCATCTCATAAATTTACTGACGCAGAAAATCACCATTTTAAATCACATGTATCGTTCGTCATCCAAAAAATACGTCCAGTCTCACTGTGCTGCTTCTTAGACATCACACAGCCCTACATTTGTGCCCTACGTCCAAGAAGCCATGCAGTCCTACTACACTGTCGCAGTCCTCACACGGGAAGCACCCCAGCTCGTAGGGTTACAATTGAAGCAAAATAACGTTAAAATACAGAAATGTGCTTATTCTACCACCCATCAAAGCCGTGTATCTGTAAAACACTGCATTTGTGTACAGTCGATGTCTCAAGGTTAACAAACCTAACGACCGTAGAAGCGCAAGATACTGCGTAAGCTGGACCGTGTAACAGTCAGTTATGAGCAGGAGATTCACAAGGATACTCTTGGTCTCCCTCTACGATTTTTACCCTCCGCGCTGCCCTCCAGTACTAAATTGGTGATCCCTTGATGCCTCAGAACATGTCCTACCAACCGATCCCTTCATCTTGT
Source organism: Schistocerca piceifrons (assembly GCF_021461385.2). NCBI lineage: Eukaryota > Metazoa > Arthropoda > Insecta > Orthoptera > Acrididae > Schistocerca > Schistocerca piceifrons. The sequence continues at coordinate 224,515,443 of NC_060146.1, forward strand.
CAAGTTGTGCCACAAACTCCTCGTCTCCCCAATTCTATTCAATACCTCCTCATTAGTTATGTGATCTACCCATTTAATCTTCAGCATTCTTCTGTAACACCACATTTCGAAAGCTTCTATTCTCTTCTTGTCTAAACTATTTACCGTCCATGTTTCACTTCCATACATGGCTACACTCCATACAAATACTTTCAGAAACGACTTCCTGACACTTAAATCAATACTCGATGTTAACAAATTTCTCTTCTTCAGAAATGCTTTCCCTGCCATTGCCAGTTTACATTTTATATCCTCTCTACTTCGACCATTATCAGTTATTTTGCTCCCCATATAGCAAAACTCCTTTACTACTTTAAGCGTCTCATTTCCTAACCTAATTCCCTCAGCATCACCCGACTTAATTCGACTACATTCCATTATCCTAGGTTTGTTTTTGTTGATGTTCATCTTATACCCTCCTTTCAAGACACTGTCCATTCCATTCAATTGCTCTTCCAAGTCCTTTGCTATCTCTGACAGAATTACAATGTCATCGGCGAACCTCAAAGTTTTTATTTCCTCTCCATGGATTTTAATACCTACTCCGAATTTTTCTTTTGTTTCCTTTACTGCTTGCTCAATATACAGATTGAATAACACCGGGGAGAGGCTACAATTCTGTCTCACTCCCTTCCCAACCACTGCTTCCCTTTCATGTCCCTCGACTCTTATAACTGCCGTCTGGTTTCTGTACAAATTGTAAAAAGCCTTTCGCTCCCTGTATTTTACCCCTGCCACCTTCAGAATTGGAAAGAGAGTATTTCAGTCAACAATGTCAAAAGCTTTCTCTAAGTCTACAAATGCTAGAAACGTAGGTTTGCCTTTCCTTAATCTTTCTTCTAAGATAAGTCGTAGGGTCAGTATTGCCTCACGTGTTCCAACATTTCTACGGAATCCAAACTGATCTTCCCCGAGGTCGGCTTCTACCAGTTTTTCCATTCGTCTGTAAAGAATTCGCGTTAGTATTTTGCAGCTGTGACTTATTAACCTGATACCTCGGTAATTTTGACATCTGTCAACACCTGCTTTCTTTGGGATTGGAATTATTATATTCTTCTTGAAGTCTGAGGGTATTTCGCCTGTCTAATACATTTTGCTCACCAGATGGTAGAGTTTTGTCAGGACTGGCTCTCCCAAGGCCGTCAGTAGTTCCAATGGAATGTTGTCTACTCCCGGGGCCTTGTTTCGACTCAGGTCTTTCAGTGCTCTGTCAAACTCTTTACGCAGTATCATATCTCCCATTTCATCTTCATCTACATCCTCTTCCATTCCCATAATATTGTCCTCAAGAACATCGCCCCTGTATGGACGCTCTATATACTCCTTCCACCTTTCTGCTTTCCCTTCTTTGCTTAGAACTGGGTTTCCATCTGAGCTCTTGATATTCATACAAGTGGTTCTCTTTTCTCCAAAGGTCTAATTTTCCTGTAGGCAGTATCTATCTTACCGCCAGTGAGATAAGCCTCTACATCCTTACATTTGTCCTCTAGCCATCCACGCTTAGCCATTTTGGACTTCCTGTCGATGACAAACTTAAAAGAACTAATACACAGTTATTGACGACATACATCTATCTTACATCAGTCACAACAGAGTATACCGTGGCATCGACGGCACCGCTAGACTAGCAGTTTTACTGCTATTTTAAGACGTATGCGGTAACGCGTCTGTGGAAATATGATGATGGTAACTCTGATTACCGAAACCGGCCATCGCGGACTAAGATTATGTTAGCGATCTTGGGAAAGAAGTTTTTCTCCTCTAATGTATTGTCACAGATCGCCCGTTGCGGCTCAAAATGAGTAAAGTGAGTGACCAGAGTTGCAAATCTCTGTGACAGGTAGGGCGGACAACAGACTGCCCGAGTGTCGTTCGTGCCTAGCGCTCTCCTCAGACCTGGTGGGGCGTGTGAGGCATACGGACAGCATCGGCGTCGAGTGGTCGTTGTAAGTGGCACGGAGATGCCGCGTACTCGTGCGAGGCGGCGTTACCAGCGGTGACAGGCTCTGGAAGGGTCCTCGTTGTGGGTCTCCACTGGGCCGACCGGTCGAAATGAGCAAACATCCAGATCTGTGGGGCGCCCCGTGTTGCAGCGCGTGAGAACCTGGGGGCAGGCTGGCTCACTGTCAGCATCCCGGCCGACCGAGTCTGACCACGACTAGGAAGGCCTGCCGCGCCGTGTTATGCACCGAGCACAAAGCAGGTGACCCCTCCACATATACGCCTGTGATTCGAGAAAAAGTAATGTACTTCCCGCAACGTTCTGTGCCGTCCCTTAAGCCGTTAACTTTGAGCGTGCCAAGTTCTGCGTGCTGCTGAACGCTCAGGAACGATGCGACTCGTGCATACGGTACGTGGGCTCCAATGTGGTATACGAGATGGCAACGCACTCCAGCGGCAGTTGTGGGATGTTTCTAGTTCGTAAATCACACTGTTTACTCAAAAGGCGCGCCTAAAATTCCGTTATCTCTATTAAAACGCCCATTTCCTCCATTGTTCATATCCTAGTCACGTTGTTCTATATGTAATATAGAAACTTCAGTATCGATGTACATGTTTTAAGACAAAAAGGAAAGTACCATATCCAATCAATAAGGACACAGCCTTATAAAAGTTCCATTACAAACAGTGCGACAGAATTTTGCGATACTTCTCCACTTAAGACAAACACTATTTTCTTTCTCATGTTTTAGTAAAGCCCTAAGTTCATTCTTACTTGATCACTGTTCCTACCCAGTAGCAGAATCTTTAGAACATATAAATCACGGACTCAAAAGAAAAAGGATCAAAATATATTTATACAAGTAGTGCAAGTTGTCCTGTAGATTAACCCAATCGAACAAACTCACTCCTCAAAAAGAGGTGAACTTATACTTACATAGCATCAAATATTGTAGTATATACTTACATTACACTAATAATAAAGCATCAGAACCTATTATAAACACGAATGTTAGGAAAATAATATTTAGACTACGCGAGACGCGAACCATCATCAGATCACGTAACTGACCACGAATCATCAGCGCTACTCACTTTTTTTTCATTTTGTTCGTTATTAATCGTTGTGCTTGGTCGTTGCGGACGTCGAAAGAGATCCTGTTCAAGTTCGGTGGTTGGACCTTCCACTCAGCTTTTTTATTACAGAGGCCAACCGGCTCTCTGACCGAACACGCTGAGCTACCGTGCCGGCTCCTAATTTATTTTGTTCGTTATAGTTCGTTGCAACTGTTCGTGGCGGACTTCCCCTGACGCCCACTGAAGTTCGTTATTGATCCATTCACCCAGTTATTTTTGTTACAGAGGGCTGCCAACCCTCTGACCGAACACGCTGAGCTACTGTGCCGGCTAACTTCGCTGCGTGACAAGAATTTATTTATGGCATATTCTAACATGTCCCCACTTGATAAATGCTTTAACCGTAGCTATGTTACTAACTGAAATTTAATTATGACCAATTGTACCAAAAACAATGTGCTTTTGGTCGATTTTCAGTGTGTCGCTACATTCAAATGACATACTCTCATAATACGCAAGTTACAATAATTCTTTTCCCACTAATATGATGTTTCTCATTATTTTACTGCAAAAAATCACACAGTTAACAACGGGTTTTCGAGTGATTCTCAATTTGCTGGTGCTCAGAAACGACATACATACGTATAGGCTTGAACTGAATGCCAATATGGCGCCTCACAGCTCAATGGTGAAGGGAGATGACGTGCATGTGACGTAGGTGGCGTTCTGCCATCTCATTGGTCAACGCTCAGAATGTCTGGCATGCTGGATATTGCTCTGCACGTTCGTAACGACTCCCGAACGTGCTATTCCACAAGAAACTCGGCACGTTTAAAGCTCAGCGTTCGGATGCACGGTCCGTGTGCCGACGGCTTTAGCGTTGGTCGGAGACTGGCAGGAGCGTGGACTGCCGCTGACGCCACAGCACAGACGGCTGCGTCTGGCGTGGTGCCGTGGACTGCCGAAGAACGGTGTCGCAGTGTGTTCAGCAGTCAACAGTGGTTCAGCGAGTATGGAGGAAGCCTCGGGAGAGGTTCCACTCTAGAAATGTTTTCAAGAAGAGCGGCGGTGTTACTCCTGATGTGGTGGTGCGGAAACCTCGAGGTACGTCCTCATCTCACGCCTGGTACTGACTGAGGGCAGTACGTCGAGGACATCATGCGTCCTCGTGTGCTACCCCTCGTGCGACAGTGTTGTGGTGCCATTTCTCGACAGGACAACGGTCGTCCAGCCCCGTGGCACGTGCCTCTACGAACTTAGTGCGCGATGTTGAGCCAGCAAAACCCCTACTTCTGTCCGCAGTAGAAGCTGTACGGGGCCGGCTCAAACTCAACTCGGCCCTTGTGTGAGTATCCAGGATGCTGTTGTGGGCGAGCTCACCTCTGGACAGGATACGACGGCTTCGTCACACTCTACCCAACAGAATCAGTCCTTGCATCCGGTCCTGAGAGGGTGCGACGTCACACCGAAGAAGTGAACTCACACTCTCAAGTTCTTTCTAAATTTGACTCGATTTTCTAATCGCGGAAATAACATCGCGTACCTTCCCAACGCGCGAAGCTTCACTTCATTTCCTCCTCCGCTTCCGGGTGCTTCATTTTTACGAAGGTAATCCCAAAAGTAAGGTCTCCTAATTTTTTATAAGCACAGAAACCTATTTGTGTGACAGTTGGTCACACTGTTATGAAGAGTGCTTCACGCGCTGTGTGTAAACATGCGCACGCCGCGCTGAGGCGCTCAGTCTTGGCTTGGCAGCCGTTGTGAACGGAGCTTTCGTTGGATGTTACCGCCAAGTGCGAATTGCGCGCAGTTATCCGGTCTTTGAACGCAAAGGGCACTGCGCCGATTCAGATCCATCGCCAATTGACGGAAGTGCGTGGTGACTCGTGCACGGATGTCAAAAATGTCCGTAAGTGGTGTAGAGAGTTTGCAGCTGGTCGGACCGAAATTCAAGACGAACAAAGGCGCGGGAGACCGTCAATTTCTGAGGAGACAGTGCTGAAGGTTGAGCAAAGCATCCGTGGAGATCGGCGGATCACCCTGGATGATCTCTTCACGTTGGTTGCTGAGGTTTCCCGAAGTACAGCTCCCAGAATTTTAACGGAAACATTGAACTACCGGAAGGTGTGCGCAAGGTGGGAGCCACGCGTGCTGACTGAGGACCACACGCGGCAACGAGCTGATGCTTCCCGCGCATTTCTTCACCGCCTTGCAGCCGAACAGGACAACTTTCTGGACTGGTTAGAAGAACATTTCGCCGGAAAGCGATTCAGCTCCGACGACGAGGAGAAAGAAGAGCTTCATAACTTTCTAAACAGCATGGCGGCGAGCTGGTATGACATGGGCATACAAAAACTGCCACAGCGTCTACAAAAATTCATCGACGGAAATGGTGATTATGTCGAAAAATAGCTAATGTTCAAGCTGTAAATTGATGCAAACCATTGTAGAAATAAACAGGTCTATGTGCTTATAAAAAAAATAGGAGACCTTACTTTTGGCATTACACTCGTATTTTTCGGACGGTGTATGTCCACACATGCTGTACCTACAGGGTCAGAGTCCCCAAAACAGAAGTTGCGGAATGGTGAATCTGCTTGCAGAGATGCGCACAGTGCGGTCACTGCTGTGTCTGTTGGTAGCGGACCACTGGACTGCGGCTGCACTGGACACGGTGCAGCCTTCTCCACACGTCGCTCTTGCGCAGTGTGCACCCGCAGCTCCGTCCAGCGGCGATAACCACTTCGTCGAAAGTCCGCATTTCGGCGTCCGTGACAAATATGGGGTGACCTTACAACAACGCACTAACCTCTGTTTTGGGAAGACTGACAACAATGAAAGAAGCTTTTCTGAAAAAAGGAAATATATCACGATTTACTACAAGTTTTAGTGTTAGGAACTCTTTTCTGAGGTGTAGCCTTCTACAGAAGTGACACGTGGACGATAAACAGACTGGACAAGAACAGGACAGAAGCTTTTGATATCTGCTGCTACACACGAACGCAGAGGGTTCAGTGCGTGGATCGGATTACGAACCAACAGGTATTGGATCGAATCGGGAAGGAACGAAATTTGTGGCAAAACTCGACTAAATGAACAGATAGAGCAAGAAATTTTCAGTTTGCTAATGGAAGGAAATGAGGCGGTTAGGAAGTGTAGGCAGAGTCCAAGGTTGGGTGTGCGGGGTGTTTTCGTCAGAGCGTGCAAAAATGTAAGAGGACGTACAGAATTCTCCACTGGACAGTTTGAGGTAGCCAACCTGGAGTCGGAGAAACCAGCTTGAGGAGATACGTATGTAAACTTGTCTAGCGCTTTGTCTGACGTTGGTACTGTCCACCTTACTTACAACTAACATGCGCACAGGTTTACATGTACTGCGCTGTTTATTTACATGTATTTTTTTTATCTCCTGCCAGGAAACAAGGAGACGTGCCCTATTACTAGGAAGTCATGATGCAGGTGTTGTTTACTTTACTTCCCCATAGGATGGCTCTGTTGAATCGTATTTACATTGTTCCATGTCACAAATGTCGTGCTACAGAAGACTGCTGAAGATTAGATGGGTAGATCACATAGCTAATGAGGAGGTATTGGATAGAATTGGGAAGAACAGAAATTTGTGGCACAACTTGACTAGAAAAAGGGATCGGTTGGTAGGACATGTTCTGACACATCAAAGGATCACTAATTTAGTATTGGAGGGCAGTGTGGAGGGTAAAAATCGTAGAGGGAGGCAAAGAGATGAGTACACTAAGCAGAAGGATGTAGGTTGCAGTAGGTATTTGGATATGAAGAAGCTTGCACAGGATAGAGTAGCGTGGAGAGCTGCATCAAACCAGTCTCTGGACTGAAGACCACAGCAACAACAACGATCATGGCAGGACGTGCTATACATCAACGACAGACCCTTTCATTACTCTGTGGGATTCAGAGACGTACAGTACAGTACGATGGAGCAGTACCGGTACTGTCTCGCAGCACTCACTGACATGCTCCTTGTGTGTGGGGAGGTACGTTGCAATGCCCTCGCTGCTGAAAGGCTGTACAGGGAACGATTTCCTAGCAGGCATCATCCGTCACGACGAGTGTTTATTTCTCTCGATTCACGAATGCGGCAGACTGGTTCTACATCTACATCTACATCGATACTCTGCAAATCACATTGAAGTGCCTGACAGAGGGTTCATCGAACCACCTTCACAATTCTCTATTATCCCAATGTCGTGTAGCGCGCGGAAAGAATGAACACCTATATCTTTCCGTACGAGCTCTTGTAAGTAGGCTGTATAGGTTTTTTATTTGTAACGCCACGTAGCGCTCTGTATGAAAATCACTGGCTGTGCTTTGTGCAGTCTGTGGCTGGTTTGCATTGTTGTTGGCTATTGTAGTGTTTGACAGTTAGATGTTAACAGCGCGTAGCGTTGCGCAGTTGGAGGTGAGCCGCCAGCAGTGGTGGATGTGGGGAGAGAGATGGCAGAATTTTGAGATAGTAAGATTAGCGGACGATCTGGACGTGTATCCATCAGAAAGAGAAAATTTGTAATATTGGATATCATGGATTGATATATATATATATTATGACTTTTGAACACTATTAAGGTAAATACATTGCTTGTTCTCTATGAAAACCTTTCATTTGCTAACTATGCCTATCAGTAGTTAGTGCCTTCAGTAGTTTGAATCTTTTATTTAGCTGGCTGTAGTGGCGCTCGCTGTATTGCAGTAGCTTGAGTAGCGAAGATTTTTGTGAGGTAAGTGATTTGTGAAACGTATAGGTTACTGTTAGTCAGGGCCAATCTTTTGTAAGGATTATTGAAAGTGAGATTGCGTTGCGCTAAAAATATTGTGTGTCAGTTTAGTGTTGATCAGAATAGGTAACGAGCGAAATGTCTGAGTACGTTCAGTTCTGCTCAGCTGTTTGAAAATCAAATAATGTGAGAGGTTTATCAGCACAGTAATTCATTAATTTTTCTAAGGGGACGTTACACACTAATTTCCCTTATTTTATCGTGATGATCGTTCTTCACTATGTAAGTCGGTGTCAACAAAATATTTTCGCATTTGGAGGAGAAAGTTGGTGATTCGAAAGAAGAAACGAGGTAGCTGGCAACATGAGCACCACTCGCTCACCCGATCTTGAAGAGGAGGTACCGGAACATGTTGTAGCGGACCCCACTACAAGGTCTCGTCGTATTGCAGGTAAAATGGGCGCTGCATGTACTAGGGCATGCCGAGTACTCCACGAACAACAGTTACACCCGTATCACCCACAACGAGTCCATGCAGTGACTGTGACTGACTTTTCACCAAGGACGGCGTTGTGTCAGGTTGCTGCAACAACGGGCTCACCGAAGAGATTTCCTCCAAACCGTGCTGTTTACTGACGAGGCCTCATTTGATCGTAATGGTATTTCGAACAGCAGGAATAGCAATGCGTGGGATGAGGAAAACTTTCACGCACTAGCAGAGTCACACCATCAGGTACGTTTTGCGCCGCGCGGGATTAGCCGAGCGGTCTCGGCGCTGCAGCCATGGACTGTGCGGCTGGTCCCGGCGGAGGTTCGAGTCCTCCCTCGGCCATGAGTGTGTGTGTTTGTCCTCAGGATAATTTAGGCTAAGTATTGTGTAAGCTTAGGGACTGATGTCCTTAGCAGTTAAGTCCCATAAGATTTCACACACATCTGAACTTTTTTTTTTACGTTTTGCTGTTAATATCTGGGCTGGCACTGTACGCGACAGACTCACTGGACCATATCTTCTGCCTGGCCGTCCTAATGGCCGCTTGTACTTGACGTTCGTGCAAAGAGGTCCACCTCAATTGTTGGAAAGCGAACCTTGGCCGTTCGTGAGACGATGTGGATATAACATGACGGAACACCGCCTCACTTCAGTGTGGATGTCCGCAACCATCTCATTGCTGTATTTCCTGGTCGCTGGATTGAAAAGGAGGCGCCGGCCGAAGTGGCCGTGCGGTTAAAGGCGCTGCAGTCTGGAACCGCAAGACCGCTACGGTCGCAGGTTCGAATCCTGCCTCGGGCATGGATGTTTGTGATGTCCTTAGGTTAGTTAGGTTTAACTAGTTCTAAGTTCTAGGGGACTAATGACCTCAGCAGTTAAGTCCCATAGTGCTCAGAGCCATTTGAACCATTTTTTTTTGAAAAGGAGGTGCTATTCCAAGCTTGCGAGGACTCCTGACATGAATCCCCTCCATTACTTCCTATGGGGATATCTAAAGTCATTCGTGTATGGGACCCCTGTGGATACGGAGATGGAATTAGTTGCCAGAATTGTAGCTGCGTCTGATGTAATTGGAAACAGACCAGGGATATTTGTCAGGGTGCGTCAGAACCTCATTCGCAGATGTCGTGCTTGCATTGAGGTTGATGGTCGGCAGTTTCGGCACATTTTGTAAGATACAGTACAAATGGTACATTCATTGTGCCAATGATGGTATTTGAAGTTAACTGTAACTAATGTAAATAAGAAAGCACACAGTAATGCGATTTTATTCCTATTATCCCTCGAAGCTGGCATGTTCCCTGCCTGACATTGCACGCTGTCACGGAAACAGCCTGTATAGGCAGGGTCAAGTGAATGTGGGATGCGTAGCTGCTCAGAGGTGAAGAGGCTTGCACAGGATAGAGTGGTGTGGACAGCAGCACCAAACCGGTCTTCGGACTGAAGATCACAACAAGTGCCGCAAAAAGTGTAATTCCTTCAATAAACATAACACATCAAAAGAAGTCAGTAGCCAGGGTAGAGCATACTAAGGTTTTGGGTGTACACATAGATGAGAATCTTAATTGGAAAATTCATATTTTGGATCTCCTAAAGCGACTAGGTTCAGCAACTTTTGCAATCAGAATAACTGCCAATTTTGAGGATGTAGAAATTAGTAAGCTAACATACTTTGCATACTTCCACTCTTTGATGTCATACGGAATAATATTCTGAGGCAACTCAACACTTAAGCAAAAGGTGTTCACTGCTAAAAGGAAAGTAGTTAGAATAATGTGTGAGGTTCATAGTCACTCATCTTGTATGGCTCAAATGGCTCTGAGTGCTATGGGACTTAACTTCTAAGGTCATCAGTCCCTTAGAACTTAGAACTACTTAAACCTAACTAACCTAAGGAAATCACACACATCCATGCCGGAGGCAGGATTCAAACCTGCGACCGTAGCGGTCACGCGTTTCCAGACTGTAGCGCCTTTAACCGCTTGGCCATCCCGCTCATCTTGTATGCATCTGTTTAAAAGGTTAGGAATTCTTACAACTGCTGCACAGTACATTTGCTCAGTAATGAAATTTTTTCTCAACAACATGGACCAGCTTAAAATCAACAGCAATATTCATGATTACAATACTAGAAAAGAGGAAGACCTACACTATCCTTTACTTAACCTATCTTTGGCACAGAAAGCGGTAAAATATGCTGCTATAAAACTTTTTGATAAATTACCAGATGAAATAAAATGTCGGACAGACAGCAGTAATAGTTTCAAAAACAAATTGAAATCATACCTCCTCGACAACTCTTTCTATACCATAGATGAATTCTTGAATATGAGTAAATAAATCTGGAGGGGGAAAATTTACCTTGTTTCCTGTGCGCATTTCTCGTGCATTTGACACGTTCCACATCATAACGGTTTTCCGTGCTGTTGATCACTGGAACACGTAACTAACTGACAACGGTTTGAAATATGATACAGAGTAATGGAAAATGAACGTGACAGAAAGAAAGTATCCCTGTGACAGAAGTAATGAGATTATTTCAGAAATATACATATAGACTGAAAGACAGAGCTGACAAGTGCGAAAATGTTCGCACAATCAGCTTAACACCTCATGCATCGAAGCTGCTTACAAGAATAATATACAGAAGAATGGAAAAGAAAATTGAGAATGCACTAGGTGACGATCAGTTTGGCTTTAGGAAAAGTAAAGGGACGAGAGAGGCAATTCTGACGTTACGGCTAATAATGGAAGCAAGGCTAAAGAAAAATCAAGACACTTTCATAGTATTTATCGACCTGGAAAAAGCGTTCGACAATATAAAATGGTGCAAGCTGTTAGAGATTCTGAAAAAGTAGGGGTAAGCTATAGGGAGAGACGGGTCATATACAATATGTACAACAACCAAGAGGGAATAATAAGAGTGGACGATCAAGAACGAAGTGCTCGTATTAAGAAGGGTGTAAGACAAGGCTGCAGCCTTTCGCCCCTACTCTTCAATCTGTACATCGAGGAAGCAATGATGGAAATAAAAGAAAGGTTCAGGAGTGGAATTAAAATACAAGGTGAAAGGGTATCAATGATACGATTCGCTGATGTCATTGCTATCCTGAGTGAAAGTGAAGAAGAATTGAATGATCTGCTGAACGGAATGAACAGTCTAATGAGTACACAATATGGTTTGAGAGTAAATCGAAGAAAGGCGAAGGTAATGAGAAGTAGTAGAAATGAGAACAGCGAGAAACTTAACATCAGGATTGATGGTCACGAAGTCAATGAAGTTAAGGAATTCTGCTACCTAGGCAGTAAAATAACCAATGACGGACGGAGCAAGGAGGACATGAAAAGCAGACTCGCTATGGCAAAAAAGGCATTTCTGGCCAAGAGAAGTCTACTAATATCAAATACCGGCCTTAATTTGAGGAAAAAATTTCTGAGCATGTACGTCTGGAGTACAGCATTGTATGGTAGTGAAACATGTACTGTGGGAAAACCGGAACAGAAGAGAATCGAAGCATTTGAGATGTGGTGCTATAGACGAATGTTGAAAATTAGGTGGACTGATAAGGTAAGGAATGAGGAGGTTCTACGCAGAATCGGAGAGGAAAGGAATATGTGGAAAACACTGATAAGGAGAAGGGACAGGATGATAGGACATCTACTAAGACATGAGGGAATGACTTCCATGGTACTAGAGGGAGCTGTAGAGGGCAAAAACTGTAGAGGAAGACAGAGGATGTAATACGTCAAGCAAATAATTGAGGACGTAGGTTGCAAGTGCTACTCTGAGATGAAGAGGTTAGCACTGGAAAGGAATTCGTGGCGGGCCGCATCAAACCAATCAGTAGACTGATGACCAAAAAAAAAAAAAAAGATTGAAAGGTTAACCGCCACTGCTACTATGGACATTCACAGATGTTCGGTATGTGCTCCATTTGTGGCACGGCAGATGTCTGTCTGGCGCTGCATTTCCTACTACGTCCGTTTGAACGTAGTCCGATCAACGGACTTAACCCCGCCGACTGTACGGTGCTTTATCTGTTGTTCAGTCCTGCGGAAATGGGGGTACGGAAACCATATGCTTGACACATTCTCAAAACAAAAAAAACCACTGGTGTAATGTACGAGGTTATGCCAACGTGACGAGGGTCCGTCCTGCTACAAAACTAAGTACCTTTTCTGTCAGCTGAAGCATCGACGAGACAGAAAGCATACCGAGAAAGACTATGCTTGTAACGGTAGGTTCCGCGAAGGAGGAAGAACCAAAGACTCTGTGGTTTATTAGCGCGTAGAAAACGTTAAGCTTCAGAGACTCACGTTCAGCTTCCAGAGAGGGATGCGGCATTACAAATTATGCTCTTTCACTTTGTCACTTCAGTGAAATGTGGCTTCGGCAGGAAACACAAGTCTGTCTGCGAAACCGTCCGCCTCCAAACGTGCTTGAAAGTCTGTGCATAGTTTTCTCCGTTTCAGTTTATCGGCTGCTTTTAGCGGCTGCACCATTTAAGTTCTGTAAGCCTCGAACTGCAGACGCTTACGCAACACACGCCACAATGTCGACTGCGGCACGTCCACTTCCCTGCTGGCACGACCCGTGAACTTTCTGGGGTTTCTTTCTCAGATCGTGCGAATGTTTTCCACCACTTCATTCTCGACTAGTGACCATCCTACGGTTATTCTTCTTGCGTACGCATCTTGACGGTGTGGTGCCACTTTATCGAACTCGGCCCGAAAATATATTTCAACAAGGATTACTGATGATATTTTTTACTTATTCTATGACATCGTACTCCTCTTCTATGGCGGATGCCACCATTTCTAATACTAACGCCAGCGATAAAGAACAACGGCGACTTTCCATTGCCTCATTGTTGCTAACCTAAGCTGTAAGAGTTAACCTTCCAGTGTATCTGGTTATTCCCGATATAAAGTCATTACTGCAGTCACAGGAACACTCTCTTTTTGTCCCATACTATTTGAATCACCCTCCACAGTACTTAATTTCATCGCTGCTGTTTAACGGGACATATCCGGGATTCTACTTCACTCACCACAGTCAGCGAGGAAACACTCGAGGAACTCGTCCAGTGAGAGTTTGAGTCCGTGGATGAGGCAGTTGTGGTAGTAGAACGAGGTGGCGGCGTCTTTCGGACTTCTGGCGACGTATATGATCTGCAAAATAAACGAGACAGCCACTTGTTAAGGCATTGCTAATTACGCATATAATTTTTTTGTGAATTTCTTTAGATTTCTATTCTTATTCTTTTGTTCATATGGGCATTTCTAATTGTGATTATGTAACATTCTACTCTGGTTTTTAGATGTAAAGATGTAATTGTGATTATTTCGTTTGCCAACGGATAAATATATTTCTTGTTTTGTACCTGTCGTAAAGTTCTCTTTTGGAATATTATTAAATGTGAAAAATGCAGTCAATAACATTTATAAAGATTTATGTAATTTACGATAACGATATAACATCTATAGACAGGGGACAGCGATAGTGATATCGATAGTCGAAAGGTTGTTGTGTAGTAGATGGGATGGTGGATCGTGTGTCTGCGAAGCGTGTGCGGAAAAATAGTACTGTGTTTTATGAAAAGCATACGTAATTGTATGGACAGTGATACCGAACTATCAGATTGTTTATTCTCTTTACCACTGCGGTATGTAATGCCATCGCCACCGAACTTTAAGAGCAAATAAACCGGACTCTGAAAGTGGCGCTAACAATACTTTGCTGTGGCCGACACGAACAGTGCTTTTATGCGAATGAACTTTGCTGGTATTGGTTTTGGGTGGTGAAACTGTTGTCTATCACATTCTATCAAGCCGTGAAAGTGAAGACTTTAATTAACTGTGCAATATAAATGACTTTCAGTCACGTCGTCGAAGTCTGAAATGCAAGAACAGAGTGGACATTGTTTACGTTGTGCTTCACACACAAGAACAATTCTATGAACTGTGTATTTGTGGCTAAGACTATATGAATGTGACGAACTGTGTAATTATGGACGATAGCGTCACGGACAGTGCATAAAGTGTAAAAATGAGCGATGTCTACGTAATGTACTTTGAAAGAGAGGACATGTCAACAACGTTCGTACACTGGCGTCTTGTGGTTTGTTAATCACCACGGGGTTAATGATACAGCTGTGCCGGAACTTTATTTGCGTTTCGCCGGAGAAGATTAACCAGCGGAACTGCCTGTATCCTGCTCTCATCATCGTAACCCGCCGACGTCGTGCTGCCCAACGCAACGCTTCGTACGCAACAAAAAGTTAAGGGATTTCGCCGAACGCTATCCCCTGACCTAGAAACTTTCTTTCTCTATTAAAAGTATAAGAATTACAGACTCTATTCAAATAAATTCTTTGTTTGGTTTATGTTTGCTTTCTACTAACGAAACTAAAATTACAATCAGTGAATTAAAATGTGCGTGGTAGTCATTGTTGAAACACCAGTAAATACAGGGTTATTACAAATGATTGAAGCGATTTCACAGCTCTACAATAACATTATTATTTGAGATATTTTCACAATGCTTTGCACACACATACAAAAACTCAAAAAGTTTTTTTAGGCATTCACAAATGTTCGACATTTGCCCCTGTAGTGATTCGGCAGACATCAAGCCGATAATCAAGTTCCTCCCACACTCGCTGCAGCATCTCCCCATCAATGAGTTCGAAAGCATCGTTGATGCGAGCTCGCAGTTCTGGCACGTTTCTTGGTAGAGGAGGTTTAAACACTGAATCTTTCACATAACCCCACAGAAAGAAATCGCATGGGGTTAAGTCGGGAGAGCGTGGAGGCCATGACATGAATTGCTGATCATGATCTTAACCACGACCGATCCATCGGTTTTCCAATCTCCTGTTTAAGAAATGCCGAACATCATGATGGAAGTGCGGTGGAGCACCATCCTGTTGAAAGATGAAGTCGGCGCTGTCGGTCTCCAGTTGTGGCATGAGCCAATTTTCCAGCATGTACAGATACACGTGTCCTGTAACGTTTTTTTCGCAGAAGAAAAAGGGGCCGTAAACTTTAAACCGTGAGATTGCACAAAACACGTTAATTTTTGGTGAATTGCGAATTTGCTGCACGAGTGCGTGAGGATTCTCTACCACCCAGATTCGCACATTGTGTCTGTTCTCTTCACTATCAAGAAAAAATGTTGCTTCATCACTGAAAACAAGTTTCGCACTGAACGCATCCTCTTCCATGAGCTGTTGTAAAAGCGCCGAAAATTCAAAGCGTTTGACTTTGTCATCGGGTGTCAGGGCTTGTAGCAATTGTAAACGGTAAGGCTTCTGCTTTAGCCTTTTCCGTAAGATTTTCCAGACCGTCGGCTGTGGTACGTTTAGCTCCCTGCTTGCTTTATTCGTCGACTTCCGGCGGTTACGCGTGAAACTTGCCAGCACGCGTTCAACCGTTTCTTCGCTCACTGCAGGCCGACCCGTTGATTTGCCCTTACAGAGGCATCCAGAAGCTTTAAACTGCGCATACCATCGCCGAATGGAGTTAGCAGTTGGTGGATCTTTGTTGAACTTCGTCCTGAAGTGTCGTTGCACTGTTATGACTGACTGATGTGAGTGCATTTCAAGCACGACATACGCTTTGTCGGCTCCTGTCGCCATTTTGTCTCACTGCGCTCTCGAGCGCTCTGGCAGCAGAAACCTGAAGTGCAGCTTCAGCCGAACAAAACTTTATGAGTTTTTCTACGTATCTGTAGTGTGTCGTGACCATATGTCAGTGAATGGAGCTACAGTGAATTTATGAAATCGCTTCAATCATTTGTAATAGCCCTGTATAAACTTCTTCCTCTCATTAGAACTAATTCTCCTTGCATGTCAAAATTATTGTAGTTATTTTATGCAGTTTTATGTATTGTTATGAAACTAGATATATGACAGTGACTAATAAGAGTATTTTGTCGCGAAATATGGCTTCGCGCGAAAATTACGGTGACCGCCATAATTGCTTGCGTTCTGACCAATAACGTAAAAGCTGCTATTCCGGTATTGGTGCATTTCCTGACATGAGCGTGAATTATGAATGCCAACTGTCGGATCACGTAGGGACTGTTTACCCAGTAATAAAAGTTTTTGATATTGTATCGCTACGAGTCGTAGTATTAAGAGACACTGGTTATACTCAAAAGTGGGTAGATGTATGGTGAACCCCCCCAGTGTTCATGCGATTATTAACAGTATTGTGTGTGATTCACGAAATTTTGTCACTTTTTCTAAATCCTTTCAGATATTGTCTTAGATGTCTTTGAAGTTTCAGAGAATATATACACAATTTTGTCGGTTCAGGTTAATTTCAGAGCAGTTTCTCGTGAATATTAGAATTTTCAGTTCATAAACAAAGTGGGATCGTAACCAATTGAGAAGTGTAACAAAGAGTGTGGCTTTCCAACTAGAATTTTGGATTACTTCACAGTTCAGATTTTGATAATTATTTTTCCTGTGGGTTGAGGTCGTCACACACTTCACTCTGGCGCCTGGCAGTGGCGTATATAGCACTCGTGCTGGGACTCTCTATAGGGGGCAGTCAAACGAAAACGAGACACGTGGAAAAAAGTAAGTAGGCTGTTTACTCTTTCAAAAGTAATCGTAGTAACTGTTAGTACATCTATCCCACTCTCAGACAAGACGGTCAGTGCCTTTTTAGAGAAATGTTTGCGGTTGTCTACGGAAGCACGATTGTACCGAGGCGTACACCTCTTCGCCCGAAGCAAATACACGGCCACGAATGCCTCTTCTCAGGGCTCCAGAAGTACGGAAATCGTATGGGGAGAAATGGTGACACTAAGTTGACAAGGTTGGTTCGTGTACGCCGCAGAAGAATCGCTGGGAAGTCAGTACACATCCTCCATACGATCCGGATCATTCCCCATGCGATTTCCAAATTTCTGGAGTCCTGAAAGAAGACATTCGTGGCCCTCAATTTGCTTCGGACGAAAGCGTGCATGCCTGGGTACAGTCACGGTTCCACAGGCAATGGCAAAAATTTTCCACGTGAAGGTATTGACCAGACCTCACAGTGGGTTACAACTATTAACACATACGGCGATTACTTTTGAAATGATAAATGGTTCTTTCCGTCTGTTTCGTTTTCACTGGACTGCCCCTTATATATGTACATTACCTGCATCTACATACATACAAGTATGTGACAAAACTCATGGGTTAGCAACATGCAAGTATATAGAGGGCGGCAGTATCGAGTACACTAACTACACTGAAGCGCGAAAGAAACTGGTATAGACATGCGTATTCAAATACAGAGACATGTAAACAGGCAGAATACGGCGCTGCGGTCGGCAACGCCTATATAAGACAAGTGTGTGGCGCAGTTGTCAGATCGGTTATTGATGCTACAATGGCAATTTATCAAGATTTGACTGGGTTTAAACGTGCTGCTATAGTCTGCGCACGAGGGATGGGACACAGCATCTCCGAGGTAGCCATGAAGTGGGAATTTTCCCGTACGGCAATTTCACAACTGTACCCTGACTATCAGGAATCCCGTAAAACATCAAACCTCCGACATCGCTGCGGCCGGAAGAAGATCCTGCAAGAGAATCGTTCAACGTGACAGAAGCACAACGCTTCCACAAATTACTGCAGATTTCAGTGCTGGGCCATCAGCAAGTGTCAGAGTCCGAACCATTCAACGAAACACCATCGATATGGGCTTTCGGAGCCGAAGGCCCACTCGAGTACCCTTCATGACTACACGACACAAAGCCTTACGCCTTGCCTGGGCCCGACATTGGACTGTTGATGCCTGGAAACATGTCGCGCGGTCGGACGAGTCTCGTTTCAGTTTGCATCGGACGGATGGACGTGTACGGGTGTGGAGACAACCTCATGAATGTGAGGACCCTGCATGTCGGGAGAGGACTGTTCAAGCTGGTGAAAGGCCTGTAATGGTGTTGAGCGTGTCCAGTTGGAGTGATATGGGACCCCTGATACGTCTAGACTCTGACAGGTGACACGTACGTAAGCATACTGTCTGATCACCTGCATCCATTCATGTCCATTGTGCATTCCGACGGGCAATTCCAGCAGGACACCCCCACACGTACAGAATTGCTACAGAGTGGCTCGAGGAACACCCTTCTGACTTTAAACACTGCCACTGGGCACAAAATTTCCCAGACATGAATATTATTGAGCATATTTGGGATGCCTTGCAAAAAGAGATCTGCACCCCCTCGTATTCTTACGGATTTATGGGCAGGCCTGCAGGATTCATGGCGTCATTTCCCTCCAGAACTACTTCAGACATTAGTCGAGTGCACGCCACGTCATGTTGCGGCACTTCTGCCTGTACGCGGGGGCCCTGCACGATATTAGGCCACAGTTGTCCCATGCTGCATTTATCCTACAAACTTTTCAGCTACTGTCATACTTTCGGAGTTATTCTAGGTGGCAATAGTTAGCGAGTCATCCTGTATATCGTTTCTTGTTAACGGTATCAACTTATTCCTAAGAATTAAGAGCTTTCACTCAGTTAATATTATGCAGAAATCCAATGTGCATTTTTACCGCACGTCTTTCTCTCTTCTGCGCAAGGCGCTCAGTTTTAAGCTGCATCCATTTTCAATTAGCTATCACAAGAATTCAAACCGCAATCTAGAGTTCGCCTTACCCGTTGCTTGTGTAATCTGATCATTCCGTTTGAGATCATTTCGAATAGTCACACCCAGATACTTTACTGATGTTACCGCTTCCAAAGACTGATCATTTATTTTGTACTCTTACATTAATGGGGATTTTCGCCTTGTTATACGCAGTAGGTTGCACTTACTAATATTGAGAGATAACTGCCAGTCATTACATGACGCATTTATTTTCTGCAAATCCTGACTGATTTGTTCACAACTTTCGTGTGATACTACTTCCCTGTAGACTACAGCATCATCGGCAAACAGTCTAAGGCCGCTGTCAATACCATCAACCAGATCGTTTATGTAAATCGTAAAAAGCAGTTGACCTATTACACTGCCCTGGGGCACACCTGAAGTTACTCTTGTTCCTGTTGAAGTTACCCGGTTCAGGACGACATACTGCTCTCTGTCTTTTAGAAAACTTTCTATCCAACCGCACATGTCATCGGACGTACCATAAGCGCGAACTTTCTGGAGCAAGCGACAGTGCGGAACTGAGTCGAACGCTTTTCAAAAGTCGAGAAATGTGGCATCAACCTGGGAGCCGGTAGCTAGAGCCTGCTGTATATCATGCACAAAGAACGCCAGCTGTGTCTCGCATGGGCGCTGTTTCCAAAAACCGTGCTGGTTTCTGCAGATGAGCTTCTCAGAGTCTAGAAAGGTCTTTATGTCTGCACACAAAGTATGTTCCACGATTCTACAACAAATCGATGTCAGTGAAATTGGCCGGTAGAGGAACACTGTTTACGATGAATACAGCTACAAAGGCGACGATACCATGTTAGGTACTGTTCACTGCGAGCGGAATATCGCATCTAATAGCTAACACTTGGTTCAAGAATCATGAAAGAAGGTTGTATACATGGAAGAACCCTGGAGATACTAGAAGGTTTCAGATAGATTATATAATGGTAAGACAGAGATTTAGGAACCAGGTTTTAAATTGTAAGACATTTCCAGGGCCAGATGTGGCCTCTGACCACAATCTATTGAATATGAACTGTAGATTAAAACTGAAGAAACTGCAAAAAGGTGGGAATTTAAGGAGATGGGACCTGGATAAACTGACTGAACCAGAGGTTGTACAGAGTTTCCAGGAGATCATAAGGGAACAATTGACAGGAATGGTGGAAATAAATACAGTAGAAGAAGAATGGGTAGCTTTGAGGAATGAAATAGTAAAGGCAGCAGAGGATCAAGTAGGTAAAAAGACGAGGGCTAGTAGAAATCCTTGGGTAACAGAAGAGATACTGAATTTAATTGATGAAAGGAGAAAATACAAAAATGCAGTAAATGAAGCAGGCAAAAAGCAATACAAACGTCTCAACAATGAGATGGACAGGAAGTGCAAAATGGCTAAGCAGGGATGGCTAGAGGACAAATGTAAGGATGTAGAGGCTTATCTCGCTAAGGGTAAGATAGATACTGCCTACAGGGAAATTAAAGAGACCTTTGGAGACAGGAGAACCACTTGCATGAATATCAAGAGCTTTGATGGAAACCCAGTTGTAAGCGAAGAAGGGAAAGCAGAAAGGTGGAAGGAGTATATAGAGAATCTATACAGGGGCGATGTTCTTGAGAACAGTATTATGGAAATGGAAGAGTAGGCAGATGAAGATGAAATGGGAGATATGATACTGCGTGAAGAGTTTGACAGAGCACTGAAAGACTTAAGTCGAAACAAGGCCCCGGGAGTAGACAACATTCCATTAGAACTACTGACAGCCTTGGGAGAGCCAGTCCTGACAAAACTCTACCATCTGGTGAGCAAGATGTATGAGACAGGCGAAATTCCCTCAGACTTCAAGAAGAATATAATAATTCCAATGCCAAACAGAGCAGGTGTTGATAGATGTGAAAATTACCGAACTATCAGTTTAATACGTCACAGCTGCAAAATACTAACGCGAATTCCTTACAGATGAATGGAAAAGCTGATAGAAGCCGACCTCGGGGAAGATCAGTTTGGATTCAGTAGAAATGTTGGAACACGTGAGGCAATACTGACCCTACGACTTATCTTACAAGAAAGGCAAACCTACGTTTCTAGCATTTGTAGACTTAGAGAAAGCTTTTGACAGTGTTGACTGGAGTACTCTCTTTCAAATTCTAATATTGGCAGGGGTAAAATACAGGGAACGAAAGGCTATTTACAATTTGTACAGAAACCAGATGGCAGTTATAAGAGTCGAGGGACATGAAAGGGAAGCAGCGGTTGGGAAGGGAGTGAGACAAGGTTGTAGCCTCTCCCCGATGTTATTCAATCTGTATATTGAGCAAGCAGTAACGGAAACAAAAGAAAAGTTCGGAGTAGGTATTAAAATCCATGGAGAAGAAATAGAAACTTTGAGGTTCGCCGATGAATTTGTAATTATGTCAGAGACAGCAAAGGACTTGGAAGAGCAATTGAACGGAATGGACAGTGTCTTGAAAGGAGGGCATAAGATGAACATCAACAAAAGCAAAACTAGGACAATGGAATGTAGTCGAATTAAGTCGGGTGATGCTGAGGGTATTAGATTAGGAAATGAGATACTTAAAGTAGTAAAGGAGTTCTGCTATTTGGGAAGCAAAATAACTGATGATGGTCGAAGTAGATAGGATACAAAATGTAGACTGGCAATGGCAAGGAAAGCGTTTCTGAAGAAGAGAAATTTGTTAACATCGAGTAAAGATTTAAGTGTCAGGAAGTCGTTTCTGAAAGTGTTTCTATGGAGTGTAGCCATGTATGGAAGTGAAACATGGACGATAACTAGTTTGGACAAGAAGAGAATAGAAGCTTTCGAAATGTGGTGCTACAGAAGAATGCTGAAGATTAGATGGGTAGATCACATAACTAATGAGGAGGTATTGAATAGAATTGGGGAGAAGAGGAGTTTGTGGCACAACTTGACTAAAAGAAGGGATCGGTTGGTAGGACACGTTCTGAGGCATCAAGGTATCACCAATTTCGTACTGGAGGGCAGCGTGGAGGGTAAAAATCGTAGAGGGAGACCAAGAGATGAATACACTAAGCATATTTAGAAGGATGTAGGCTCCAGTAGGTACTGGGAGATGAAGAAGCTTGCACAGGATAGAGTAGCATGGAGAGCTGCATCAAACCAGTCTCAGGACTGAAGATCACAACAACAACAACAGTGTAATTGGCGGTGGGACTCGGCACCTGAAACATGCTGATGGAAACCACGACCCTGCTGCAGCAGAGCCTCCTTTACCTTGGGCTTGACGGTCCACAGCTGCCTGGGGAGGAGCGCCGGCGGCAGGCGGCTCTTGATGAGCCTGGTGCCCGCGGCGGCTGGTCCGCTGCCTGCCTGATGGTGTCCGGCGCGCCCTGCCTGGCCGCCGCGGGCACCAGGCTCACGTGCCTGCCGCCAACAGTAAACACGGGACCTGCGGTCAGCAGTCTTACAAAGGAGCCGCCGTTCCGACACTTCATTCTGCGGGTACTCACTCGAGGTACGGGAACCGTTTGGTGACGCACATCTCCTTAGCCGTCTCGAAGTCCAGGTCGTTCATCAGAAGCCACACCAGCTCCTGCGTCCAGGTCGTACCTGTCGAATGAACGTGCTCAGATAGTAATCATTTGCCACATCGGTGAGGAAACGGTGAGGTTTCAGTATCCTCACGTGCCAAGTTTTCGCGGAAATTTTAATATTATTTACGTATCTAGAGAGCGGTGTAATCGATGCAATCATACAATGAAGGCTTTCCTGACCGGATAGTACTGTTGTTGATAATTCTTCCGGCTATATGGCCGTGGTCCATGGAATTCTTCTATTCCTAACGTTTCGTCCAATACTACGTTGGACATCCTCAGAGGTATGGCTGGTCCTGCTGAGTCCTGCCGACTGACGAGTCGGGCGTCGGAGAGCGACCTGAATACCGAGGAAAGTGGGCGTGGTCTAGCTTGCACATAGTAGCAGAGAGAAAACTAGTCAAAGATAAATGTAACTATCCATAGTAGTCCGTCATAAATAAAATCACTTATCGATTTTGTAACGCCACTGTCCATATCTCGCTTAATTTCAAGGCCTGTTCTATTCTATTAAAATTATCTTCATGTTTATAAATTTCAATAGCCTCCCTATACAGTCGTGGATAATAGTTCGTGGTAGCACTTAAAACTGTAGGTTCAGAAAACTTAACTACATGGTCACCTGACTGAAGTGCGTGTTCCGCAACGGCCGATTTATCTATTTTTCCCAGTTGGCAAAGACTTTTATGCTCCTTTACCCTCGTATTCACACTTCTTTTCGTAGTACCAATATAGACCTTGCCACAAGTACATGGAATTTTATACACACCGCTAGAGGATAATGGTGGCGTTCTATATTTAACAGAACGATGTACTTGTCCTATTTTTCTGGTAAGTTTGAATACCGGTTTCACTCTAGGTTTCAGCAAAATTTTGCCGATTCGATCTGTAAACTTACTAATGAAAGGTAAAGACACCGTGTTCTTCCATTGCTGTGTACCATCCTTTTCCTTTAGCCTGTTGTAAATAGGTCTTAAAACTCTATTAATTTCTTTGTTTGAGTAACCATTCTTTTCGAAGGCCTGTTTCAGATGATTCAGTTCCGTATCCAGATGTTCCGGCGTACAAATCCGTTTTGCCCTGTCCACTAAACTTTTGATTACACCTCTTTTTTGTTGTGGGTGATGATTGGAGTTCTTATGTAAGTATCTATCAGTATGTGTGCTCTTCCGAAAGACTTTATGTTTTAGACTGCCATCGGTAGGCAGGACTCAGCAGGACCAGCCACACCTCTGAAGATGTCCGACGTAGTATTGGACGAAACGTTAGGAATAGAATAATTCCGTGGACCACGGCCATATAACCCGGAAGAATTATCAACAACAATCGATGCAATCGTTTCTGAGCCTATTGCATATCTGCTGGCTGAAGCTAAGAGTAAAAGTAATCTTCGAATGACGTAGCTGAATTGTGGGTCGGCAGTGTTAGGTACTCTGAGCCCTTGTGAGGCAAACTGAGGATCTACTTGATTCAGAAGTAGCGGCTCCGGTCTCGTAAACTGACAAAAGGGCCGGGAGAGCGGTGTGCTGACCGCGCGCTCCTCCGTATCTGCCTGTGGGTGGAGGATGACACGGCGGCCGGTCGGTCCCGTTGGGGCTTCTGGTGGTGTTTAGTTTAGTGTTACGTACTGTTTTCACGGGGCTGGTAGATCGGGTCGAGTCGAATCAGGACAGTGGTGTCCAGTCAGCTGAAGTCGTATTGTGCAGTTAACTTCCGTACCAGTATGGAATGGAGTAATGGCGTCAGTGTGGACCGGAGCAACGGTGGTTAGTGAGGTAGTGGATGAGTGTTACTAGAAAGTAACTTTGGCCCACGACTTCGTCCGCGTGGATCTCGAGTCCAAAACGGTGAAGAATTGCTGTGTTTGTAAGCACGGATACCGATATTTGAAGTATGAAATACCAGTAGACCTCGATAGCAGAACAGCCTAGTGTTGTACTTAAAGAAATTACAAAAACTATAGGATCTGTGCTTACACACACTGCAATTCTTTACCATTGGCCATTTTGACAGTTTAACCTTAGTTTTTTTATATCTGTTTTTCTCACCGATAATAAGCTCCAAGGTTTTTCAAAATTCATGCGAGGTCGAGATCCACATGGACGAAATCTCTGGCAAGGCATTATTACTACTCGACAATCTTATCAATGATAATTGTTACACCAGTTGATGAAAGAGTTGACGAATGAAAGAAGTTAAACGAACGAAGACACTAATACGAAATTACAAAAAGTGTATTACTCACTTATATCGATAAGACACGATGGAAACCTCTGAAGAAACGTATTAAATTGATTTTTAGTGTTAAATCGACAAACTTAAGACCGATAATAGATTTTTAGTGTCAACTCGACAAACTTGTCAATGATAATAGTAGTGCCAACTCGATGAAACTTATCAACGATAATATATACACCGATTCAAGAATGAATTACAGAATGTCTATGCATAAAGGGATTAAACTGCTAACATCATTATTTTGATGATAAAACGTTCCAAAATATTACTTTTTACGGATTCTATCATTTTTGTCCTGGTTTATTTAGTTTAGCGTTACAAAACTTCTGCTACCCCAATTTTATTCCAATATAATGAAAAGGTCCTTACACGAAACTGAGTCGATCAACAATAAAAAAATATTGTGAATTACTCGTTTTCATATATAACTCAAGAGTGACCAAAAATTTTACTATGTAAAAACTGTTTTCACAAAAAAGCGCCTAATGGTTCCTAAGACAGTTTCACTGTATCTCCTATGGATCCGATTTCCCCCCACAGACCCAGTTAACAAAAAGCACTCCGTATGTGTAGACGACTCGGCTTCTTGGCAATATATCAAGATGAAACATGCACCAGATTTTAAGTTACACCTCCAACAATACGACTGTGAAAATCGCGTCTAGTTTCGTGTACTAGTTTCCGCGTGATGCTCCTACAAACTAACGGTCAAACAGACAAATAAACAAAATTTTTAAAACTAGTTGTTTAGGCTTGTATTGCAGTTATAAGTTAAATGTCTCCTATGTAGAAACGTTGGCCAGTTACAGTTTAATTATATGTACAGATGTGTAAATATGTTGTGCTGTGTTTTGCTGCTAACCCAAGTATTCATAAATGCTAGAGTTCGTTAATCCTGTGAGTAACTTTTAATTAGAACCGTCGTTCACGTCCGTTCATAATAACCACAACAAATTAATTGAAAGCTGGACCACATTTTCAGTAGCTTGTACCATGAGACCAAGATGAAAGCAGACAGGTGGCGTCTTAAGGTGTAAAGAAGGCAGGGTTGCCAACCGTCCCATACAGTAAGGGATTTCTCGTACTTGGAGGTTACAATAGTTATCCCTTATGGGCCTCCTAAACGATGCTAAAATCTCATATTTGTCTTATACGTGTAACTCATTTGTCGAAGATACATTACTGTACGTCGCTAATCAACACACAAAAGTGTGAATTTGTCTTTTAACACGTCTATTGGAATCACAATACTTTTCTGTGACTAGACAATGCATTTAAGTTTGAGTTTGCCTGATTTAAACTGTCTG
The DNA here is from genome assembly GCF_021461385.2 of Schistocerca piceifrons. Lineage (NCBI taxonomy): Eukaryota > Metazoa > Arthropoda > Insecta > Orthoptera > Acrididae > Schistocerca > Schistocerca piceifrons. Next base: position 224,541,502 of record NC_060146.1, read on the forward strand.
TTGCTAAATCTTTGAAGTCTGAAAAGTTATAACAACAAATTAAGGATGCTGTAATTAATACAGCCAATACTAGATGCAGCTCCGGCCCAACGGTAATTAGCGGGTACACATTAGACGCCAATTGCCAATGGTCAAAACTCGACATTAGTTGTTTGTTGTAGGAATACGATTAACATGGAAGTAATAATGTCTAATTCACTTCTTAAGCGAGTTAAACGGCTATGTGTTTATATAGTGTAGAAAGACGAGAAAAGAAAACTATCTCTAGCTGGCACCTGTCATAACAATTCGTTCAAAGAGGAATGCGCAAGTTTAAACTTATAGTTACAGTTGTTATGATTTTTTTAAATTTGTCGATAATGACAAGAAACTGTTCACTAAAGGAAAAAAAAACAATTAATACCATTTTGTCAGAGTTTAGCCTCATGATGGGACGAGATATGTTAACGTTCAAAGTTTACCATTTTGAATCTTAATCAGTAAAACGGAGTCGTTACTCATTCGGATTTTCGCCACCTCATTTTCAACTTATGAATAGATAAGACAACAGACGTTTTGACTTAGTTGTGGCGTACCGAAGAGAACTTACACATGCTGCATTGGACAAAACATATAATAAACTAAAAATTCCGATTCCAAGAACATCTCGACTGTTTCAGAGCAGGTGAGACTTATAGATATCCTCTAGTTGCCCGTGTCCCAGAAACAGGCCGCAGATTCAAAAATCATTTGCTTCATACATTACCCAAAAGTTCACCCATGCCGAGCATACAGGAGCTAGAAGTAGCCGCTAATAACATCAATAACGAAAGAGAGTTGCTGAATGAAACGACCGAATTAAAAACTAAAACTTTTTCCAGCAACTGTTTCGAGGTGATCACATAATAAGTGCATAGCAGTAACACACTCTTAGAATAAAAAACTACAAAAATATGGAAACACGAAAAACGTATCACCATTCCTAATTCCGTTTAGGAAACCCGTTGGTATTCAAACAAACTTCGAGTGCTGTCGGAAATAATAAATACAGGTTGTGCTGTGTCAGAAGCACGAATTGTGCCAGGCACTTTATTGTGAATTGCAGAGTAATCACGTAGATGTAGAGTCCGTTCGCCATTGCAGTTGCTGACCATCCGATCCGGTAAATGGCCAATAACACCAGCTGAACACAAATATTCATACTTGTATTAAAGGGCGATAAAACATGTTCTAGATTACCGCAGCGCGCCGCAGAGAAAACAGCAAACACTTTGGCTGCCTCGGTTACGAAAGCATCCAGCATACTAGCACCAACAATTTGGCCACGCTGGAATCTACTCAGCTCCGACATAAGGCACTGAATACTGTTTTCACCACGACTGACATCTGCAACGTATTGAGGACCAAGGGGGACCGACCGACCACCGTGCCATCCTCTGACAACGGCGTCCATCGGATGCACTGTGGAGGGCCGTGTGGTCAGCACACCTCTCTCGGCCGTTGTCGGCTTTCGTGACGTTAGACCTTCTGCTTCTCAGCCCAGTAGTTTCCCCAGTTGACCTCACGAGACAGAGGGCACCCTGTTCCAGTCCTCCCGCCGAGGACAAAACCCGGCCAGTATCGGAAAACGAATGCGGGTCCTCCGCAAGGCAGCCAGACGCTCTGATCACTGAGCTACACCTACGTGTACGTACATACTCAGCAAGCCATCACTAGCGATTTCCTTGCACGGTCCACTCACCAACAGAGCGAGGGAAAAACAACTGTACTTATGGCACCGTACGAGCCCCAATCTCTCTAATCTTAGGGTAAGTCCAGGATGAGACGTAGCAGTGGCGTAGTTCACAAATGCGCCGCTGGAGAGCAGCTCAAGCTACCTGCGAGGACCTCTTTCAAGAACAAACGTGGTGCAAAAGTGTTGCTGACATTTTCATCTTAGTTCTGGTGAGCCGAAAAGTTTTATCGTGTAGCCATGTAAGTATAGTATTAAGGCTTAGTTTGCGCAATATTGATGCAGTTTTTTTTTCCTACATGCGAGCCTTACAAATGCAATTAACACGATTCCGCTATCTGCAGGTATGACTGAGGGTGGTTCGTCTCCCCCAGACAGTCGGGAGACATGGACCAGTACTTACTTGAGAGAGATGGACCACTTGCCTTAATGTGTGAGAGGTGGAATACAGCTACATTTAGCTACAAGGGATGTGGAACAACCCCACTGAAGCGGGCCGAAGTCCCGGACTACGCTTATTTGCCGCAAGATATATCTGTGGCAACAAATGGAAGAACAGAATCTCACACACAGGCCAACGACCCACTTCAAAGGTCATCAAAAGACCTGCTGATCCAAAGCTCATCAGAAGTGTTATCTATACAAGGCAATTTCTTTCACTTACACAACTGCGGACTCCACTCCTGCTAAACGTAAAACATCTAAGTTTACCATCTCAAAACTGGCTACTCCTAAACCAACACAGAGAAAACTTTTGGAAGAAATATCATCTGTTCCATGCATTAATAAAACCATGAATTTTAAGAAGAAGGCAGTCACTGCACCCAAAGGGCTAAACTATGCTGAAAATATTGAAACGGTAAAGAAATAGGCGGATAACAGCAGAAAGGAAACATAAAAAAGGCACAAAAAGCTAGCGAAGGAGAAATACTAGTGAACAGAAAAATAGACTGAAGAAGCTAAAACAGAAAAATAGTGTAAATAGCTGATCGTATTCATCAGATGTAGATATTGTAGGAGATTACGAAAATAACTTTGATGAATGGGGTGAAGATGAATCTGTTGTGTGTGGCGAAAACTATTACGAAACTAATAAAATTGACGATTGGATTCAGTGCATTTCCTGTTTACGGAGGCCACATGAATATTGTTGACTCTTTTCTTCATGTATAGCCTGTTCTTACGGTCCATCTCTCAGAGTACACTGGTCCATGTCACTGCTGCACCTATGGGTGAGATGGAGCTCTCACGTATGTTTTCCTTTTCCCATACCTCTTGTATTCTAAGCGGCAGTGCCTCAACAAGGCGTTGTGCTTAAGTTTATATGACACTATACGAACATGCTGCCTGAAGTCGAAAAGTTGAGAAACACACAAAGTTTATGCTGAAGAAGAAAAGTGGCCCGACTTTCCCAGACTTACCCTACATTCGTGGTCCTTACGCGAAATGTACTTTGGTTGCAGTAGAGTCGTCCTGAAGGTAGCTTCAAATGCCGGTTCTCTAAATGTTCTCAGTAGTGTTCGCCATCCCTCTTTCGGGATTCCCATCTGAGTTCCTGAAGCGTCTCCGTAACACCTGCTTGTTCATCGATCCTGCCGGTAACAGTTCAAGTAGGCCGCCTCTGAATTGCTTCGATGTCTCCCTTCAGTCCGACCGGAAGGGCATCCCAGACACTCGAGCAGCACTCAAAAGCGAATCGCAACCACACCATCCTAAAATTCTGCCAACAAACCGAAGTCGGCCATCCGCTTTTCCTACAACCATTCTTATGTGCTCGTTCCATTTCGTTTTGCAACGTTGTATCTAGATATTTATACGACATGACTGTGTCAAGCGGGACGCTAGTAATGCTGTATCCGGAAACTACGCGTTTGTTTCTCCTATTCATCCGCATTAACTTACATTTTTCTACATTTAGAGACAGCTGTCATTCATGACAGCAGCCAGAAATTTCGCCCAACTCACCTAGTGTCGTTCTACAGTCACTCAACAACGATGACTTCCCGTACACCATGGCGTCATCAGCAAACAACCGCAGATTCCTGCTCGCGCTATCACATCATTTAAGTCTGCAAACAACAACACCGCTCCTGTCACACTTCCCTGCGGCACTCCTGACGGTACCCTTGCCTCTGATGAACACTGGCTGTCGAGGGCAATCTACCGGATTCTGTTACGTAGAAAGTCTTCGACCCACTGGCATATCTGGGAACCTTTCCCATACGTACCGTTCGTACCTCCGTTAACAGTCTGCAGTGGAGCACGGTGTCAAACGCTTTTCGTAGATCTAGGCATATAGAATCTTCCGTTGCCCTTCATCCGTGGTTAGCACATTATCGTGTGAGAAAAGACGAAGCTGTGTTTCACTCGATCGATGCCTTCTAAAACCGTGAAGATTTCTGGACAGAAGCTTTCCCATCTACAGGAAATTTGTTACATTCGATCCGACAATATGCTAAAGAATTTGGGTGCGAGATCATGTTAAGGATATTGGTCTATAATTTGGCAGGTGCGTGCTCCTACACTTCTTATATACACGAGTGATTTTGGTAGAAAATCGAGTGAACTGACTGAGCAGCCCTTATGTAATACGACATCGAAAGTCAATTTCACAGTCATTTAAGACAACCGGAGTCGCCTCTTTCGTTGCGTCCTCATAAAGGTGATCAGGTAAAGGTGACGGGAAATGAAACAAGTGGATGGAATACGATTGGGATGCAAGAAGAGGAATACAGAAATACTGTTGGGGTTGTAGAAAAATATCCGCTACCAGTCACAATAAAAGGTTGTTTATTCGTCACACGATCGGTTTCGGGCTTGCGCCCATCTTCAGGTGTTTATAAATTCATGTACATGTTTGTACAGTTGGAGATCAAAAACGATGAAGCACCATTATTACGCTTGTGCTGTGGTGATAGTTTCGGTACTTGGTTACACACTTACGGTCATTTTCAGGTCCATATATCAGTTTTACCAAGTACCATATTACACTATTATGATGTGCACTCGTGAAATACACTATGTTTACATACAAACATGTGGGCTGTGGTCAAAGAAACCGGTCGTGTGACGAATAAACAACCTTTTATTGTGACTGGTAGCGGGTATTTTTCTACAACCCCATAAAGGAACAGTCACGGAGTTCGACAGCATCCACTATGGATAAAATTCAGAAATAGTTATTTGCAGACAATGTTGCGATTTTGTCGCAATCATTAGAAGACACGGGGAATTCAACCATCCGACACAGAAATAAACAGGTTTACAACTCTCTATCGAGGAAGCACAGTATATGGCGAACATCAAGAATGTCCTACATCGGTGACATTAGAAGGAGGGAAAATGTAGAACGTGGAGAGATTTAGAAACCTAGGACAATGGACACAAACTGGTGGGGCAGAAGAAAATGTTATGCGACCAAGAATAAAGAAGGTGAACGTAGCACTCAAACTCATTATGAAGGTGTACGACAATAAGAACTTACTAATGAATATAAAATTAAGAGATTATCAGCGATCAGCCCTGAAGCCTTGTATGCTGCAGGAAGCCCTAACCTGTCAAGAACAGGATTATTTAGAAAGCTGGAACTTGTAGGATGAAGGATTCTCAGCCTCGAAATGTCTCCTCAACGTGAAACAGCAGGAAGTGACGTCACAAAAGTCGTGCGATGGGGAACTGCCCGTTCCCCGCGAGTCTAAAGCGTCAGCTCTACAAGGACCTTTTCCTTTGGGAGACTGACCTGACTTGGGGAATGTGGCGAGCCAGACGTCGTCCTGCCTGACGGGGAAGTCGTGGATGCGCTGAGCGTCCAGCAGGAACTCTGCGGGCATGACGAGGCCGCCGGGCCGCGTCACCACGAAGCCGTCCCCGTAGCGGTGCTCGAACCCGGCACTCAGGCGCTCCGCCAGCGGATGCCGCAGCCGCTCCCCACTCACCGACATCGTGCCTTCTCACCGCACACAAACAGCAGAGCGCCTCTGACGTTGCGTTAGGTAGAGGTGCCAAGACTTCCTAAATACACTGTAATTAGACCGAAAAAAACGATGCACCGTCAAGGAATCATACGAATCGGGTCGAAATCGGTAGATCCAGAAAAAACTGGGTGATTTATTCGAGAGAAAGAGCACCACAAACTAATAAAGCCAACAGCGTTGGCCCACCTCTGGCCCTTGCTGAAGCACTTCTTCGGCTTGACAGTGGTTGACAGAGTTGCTGGATGTCCATCTGAGGGAAATCGTGCCCAAATTCTGTCCAATCGGCGCGTTACATCGTCAAATCCCCGAGCTGGTTGGAGGGCCCTGCCTATAATGCTCCAAAAGTTCTCAATTGCAGAGAGATCCGGCCAACTTGCTGGCCAAGGTGGGGTTTGGCCAGCAACGGGGCAACCAGTAGAGACTCTCGCCGTGTGCGAGCGGGCATTATCTTGCTGAAATGTAAACACGTGATGGCTTGACATGAAGGGCTACAAAACGGGCAGTCGTAAACGGTCGACGTACAGCTGTGCTGTAACGGTGACCCAGATAACAACGAAAGTGGTCCTGCCATCCATGGGACTGGTTGAAATGGTTCAAATGGCTCTGAGCACTATGGGACTTAACATCTATGGTCATCAGTCCCCTAGAACTTAGAAGTACTTAAACGTAACTAACCTAAGGACATCACACAACACCCAGCCATCACGAGGCAGAGAAAATCCCTGACCCCCCGGGAATCGAACCCGGGAACCCGGGCGTGGGAAGCGAGAACGCTACCGCACGACCACGAGGTGCGGGCAATGGGACTGGCACCCCAGAGTATCACTGCTGGGTGTCTGGCCGTAGGGCGAGCGGGAGCCGAGTTGATACCTCACCAGCGTCTGCGGCGTCTCCAGACTTGTCTTTGGCCTGCGCTCTCATTGGTCAGAGTACTATTGTCTTTAGTGATGAGTCCCGCTTCGAACCGAGCTCCGATGACCAGTGAAGACGTGTCTGAAGACGACCCAGTCAGCGGCGGGGTACCAGCTTGGGTGTCGCCCGCCATACGGTCCGACAACCAGCAGTGATGGTCTGTTCATAGTAGGACCCTCTCGGTTGTTATCTGCGTCATACTGACTGCAAAGCGGTACGTCGACGATATCCCACGCCCCGTTTTGTCGCTCTCCATTCCAAGCCACTCTGGGCTTACATTTCAGCAAGATAATACCCAGCCGCACACGGCGAAAGTATCTACTTCTTATTGTCGTGCTTCCCAAATCCTATCTTGGCTAACAATGTCGGCGGACCTCTCCCCAATTGAGAACGTTTGGAGCATTATGGACAGTACCCTCCAACCAGATAGGGATTTTGGCGATTTAATTTGCCTATTGGACAGTATTTGGCACGGTATCCTCAGGAGGATATGCGGGAGCTCTCACAGTCAATGCCAAACCGAAAAACTGCTTTCATAAGGTACAGAGGTGGACCAACACATTATTGACTTGCTCAATTTGTGAAATTTTTTCTCTTGAATTAATCACACAATATTTCTGAAAATGTAATAATTTGCCTGTATTTACATGGGATAATTCCTTCGCAGTACGCCCTTTTTTGTCTTACAGTGCATCAAAACTCTCTAGATAGGGTAACTATGGTAAAATTTAAATAATTCGCATCTAGTTTCCTTACTGATGTCTTTTTCCCAAATATTTTTAAGTAATGTTCTGAACAGCAGTCTCACATTTAAGTAGAAACAATTCGCTTAGCACATCACAGTTTCAATTCTTGTACCTTTCCTCGACTGAGAATGCTATTTATACATTCACTAAACAAATATTATACGCCTTAAATAATAAAATATCGTCAGTCGATACTTTTTGTGATCTTTCCGAGGCATCTGATTACGATCATGTTAATCTCTTACAAAAACTTAAGTTTATGAAATATATAGCACACAATTGTTTTGACTCGTACTTAAAATGAAAACTGGAACTCTGGAAGAAGCATATTAATGACTTGCTCAAACAGTTAAGCTCAGCTACTATCACTCTTCGTATTTTTGCATCTTTCTACACAGTAATAAGTTATGGAATAGTTTTCTGGGGTACGATTTACATTTTTTAGATTTTTACTTTGGTTGTACCGTGAAACCTTCCTTTTTGCCTATTACATGATTCTAGGCCAACGGGAGGTACCTTATAGGTACTGATCACTGAGTTTGCGAGTTTTAAAGAAAGAACATAAATGGCATATCTTTTGATTGCATTGCCTTATAAGCTTCAATTTTGTACCACCAAGGGACCACAGACCTCAGTGTGTGAGGTAAATTTAAACACTCGTACAGACAGACAGAAGGATGGACAACAAAGCAATCGTATGAAGTTTCCGTTTTGCCTACTGAGCCTCAGAACCCTAAAAGTAATACTCTGTTCATTGTTGCCGACGTTAATCACGTGTAACATATCCTGCAAACTGACTCGTTCCACATCACTTCGATAAAATATTCGTTTTAATGTCTATGGAACCTCTGACGAAATAACTAACAAGTCTAATTGGAATAAAACATTCCATATAAGATGCGTTCAATTTTTATTGCTTACAGAGATACCGCTATTGCAATGTAACCCAAAGAAATAAACACACAGGGTGTTAAGCAAAGGCATATGATGAAGCTCAAAGTCGACTGCCATAAATTCCACCTACGACTTCAGTGCACTTTAGAAATCTCTTGACAACACCACGAGAAGATCTTCTGAGACCGTCTTGCCATTCTTTTTTTTTGGGAGGGGGGGGGGAGGCAGCGCTGTTCATAATGTGATCAATCGACTGGTCTCCTGAGTTTACTTTCTCTTCATAGACTTCCCACTTCAACCATCCTCACAGGCAAAAGAACTGAAGGGGCAGAGGTCCGGTGGGCGAGGAATGTGACCATTCGTGCCGACCCTTTTTCGGCGGAATGTCAGGGGCCTTCATTGCTAAGATAAGCCAGCCATTCTTGTAGTCAAAGGAACCTCTTATAATACTGCTAGAAGCTCATTCCCAAGAAATGTAGATAGAGATCGTGTGTACGCGATGTCCGCCATCGTCTTGCATTTTGTACGTTTTTCATACGAATACTTCGATCGAAATTGGTATTGTAGCAGTTTCGCAGCCTCATTATAGAGACTCGGAAAATCTACCTGAAGAAAGCAATGTATATACATCATGGACAGTTTTAACATAAAGAGATTTGTAACTGAAACTGGAATTAGCTTCCAGGTCCATCAATTACGCCTGTATTTGCACAGGGCCGCTTTCAGCTAAAATGGCAAACGGTCCAGAAAACAGATCGAAAAGAGGTGTTAGACTGACAGTGTCCTCAAAACCATTATAAAACTATCTTTCTAATTCTCGCAAGATTGGCTCTGAGCACTATGCGACTTAACTTCTGAGATCATCAGTCGCCTAGAACTTAGAACTAATTAAACCTAACTAACCTAAGGACATCACACACATCCATCCCCGAGGCAGGATACGATCCTGCGACCGTAGCGGTCGCTCGGCTCCAGACTGTAGCGCCTAGAACCGCACGGCCACTCTGGCCGGCCAGTTCTCGCAAGACCACAATGAACTCTTCACACGGCGCGCTTCCCTTAACGCCAGTGAGCTTATGGAGCTGGACTGTCTTTGTCAGGATGTGTCCCTTCTACAATGCGATTTTCTTTTTAAATGTATCCTCATCAAATCAGAAAGAGGTTACCTTGGAGTGTTTCACTGTGGTCAGTGTGCGGTGGAGTCCACTTAAAATGCGAAGTCTGCAATGCATTCCCGATGTTCTAATTTTCGTTCCTGCACTCTTTTTTCCTTCATAAATGGAACAATAGCGAGTTTTAAAACGAAAAATCGTTGCGGGCATGCACCTCGACTTAAACAACTTACTTTGCAGTAATATACGAAGTCTCCCACTCTTCGTTGATTTCTATTGAAAACTGTTGGAACTGACTATGGAATAATGGGTGCGACTTCAGGAATTTTACTGTTCGTACTGCCAATTTCTCCAAGTGCTCGACGTCTGCTAATTTAGCACGAGCGCTTCTTGATGTACAGGACAATGAATCCCGCCTATCGATTGTCGTAATTTTTTGCCCTTGCATTGTCATCTAAGTATTTAAATTATCTCTGCGTGTTACTGTAATGTCGCTTCATAACAAATAAGCACTACCTGTCCCTTATGCGAACTGAATGTAATCATCTCTCTCTTCTGACATTTTAAGGCATTGTGACGACAGATAACTAAACTGTCTCTTTTTGCGCAAACAGCCACTGGACTTGTGAATGTCTACAAGCTGCGACATGGTCGCGAATTGAACAGCGACCGGAAAACAGAATAAATTTCCTTCACGTCTACGGTCACAAATTTTAATATCATCAGACTACCGGTTTCGGCGTATAATGACCATCTTCAGATCTGTTTTATAAAAACATGTGCTAATATACTGCAGCCGTTGTGGCATCGTCAAATGCTAAAAACTGACACTGATTTTGTGTTGAGTATTCGACGATGCCACTACGGCTCCAGTATATTAGGACATGTTTCTATAAAACAGATCTGAAGATGGTCAAATGGTTCAAATGGCTCTGAGCACTATGCGACTTAACTTCTGAGGTCATAAGTCGCCTAGAACTTAGAACTAATTAAACCTAACTAGCCTAAGGACATCACAAACAGCCACGCCCGAGGCAGGATTCGAATCTGCGACCGTAGCGGTCGCTCGGTTCCAGACTGTAGCGCCTAGAACCGCACGGTCACTCCGGCCGGCTCTGAAGATGGTCAATAGAGACCGAAACCGGTAGTCTGATGAGATAAAAATTAGTGCCCATAGACGTGAAGTTAAGGAAATTTATTCTGTGAACGTCCTTCATACCGCGAACAAACAGCGAATAGTAAAGAGCGCTGACACCACGTTTCTCCAGGACTCGGAGGGCTGTGCCGGCCGGAAAATGCCGCACCGCAGCGCCAAGTGAGACGCCGCGCCGTTCCGGCTACTTCCGAGGAGGGGCGAGCAGAGCAGAGTGGGGGGCGGGGTCTAGGCCGACACGCACGCCGCCCACACACACACACGCACGCGTGAGTTTGGGACGTCGTGGTCGGCGCTCTTTTAATGTATCACTTCTTTGCTACTGTTAGCAAAACAATTTGTAGACAGTATCAACATATACTAGTGAATGAAGTATCAGTTTGCGACACATACTTGAGGAGGACATCACAAACAGTGGGATGCGTGATATACTTACTTTTCTTAAAACAGTGTGCAAGTTACCCACATTATACTCATCTGATGTTTGATAATGAGAGCCCTTAGTGACTTCCAACATACTTAAAACATAATTTCAAACATTTTCTAAACTTTTGTGGGGTGAAGGAGGGGGTTGGGGGGTGGGAAGAGAATAGTGCTTTATACAGGGTGTTACAAAAAGGTACGGCCAAACTTTCAGGAAACATTCCTCAGACACAAAGAAAGAAAATATGTTATGTGGACATGTGTCCGGAAACGCTTACTTTCCATGTTGCAGCTCATTTTGTTACTTCTCTTCAAATCAGATTAATCATGGAATGGAAACACACAGCAACAGAACGTACCAGCGTGACTTCAAACACTTTGTTACAGGAAATGTTCAAATGTCCTCCGTCAGCGAGAATACATGCATCCACCCTCCGTCGCATGGAATCCCTGATGCAGCCCTGGAGAATGGCGTATTGTATCACAGCCGTCCACAATACGAGCACGAAGAGTCTCTACATTTGGTACCGGGGTTGTGTAGACAAGAGCTTTCAAATGCCCCCATAAATGAAAGTCAAGAGGGTTGAGGTCAGGAGAGCGTGGAGGCCATGGAATTGGTCCGCTTCTACCAGTCCATCGGTCATCGAATCTGTTGTTGAGAAGCGTACGAACACTTCGACTGAAATGTGCAGGAGCTCTATCGTGCATGAACCACATGTTGTGTCGTACTTGTAAAGGCACATGTTCTGGCAGCACAGGTAGAGTATCCCGTATGAAATCATGGCGGTGAATCGAGGAAGTACAGTACATACTGACGAAACTAAAATGGGCTCTAACATGGAAATTAAGCGTTTCCGGACACATGTCCACGTAACATCTTTTCTTTATTTGTGTGTGAGGAATGTTTCCTGAAAGTTTGGCCGTACCTTTTTGTAACACCCTGTATACAGGATGTCTCTTCCATGGGTCGTCAGGTGCATTTTGTCTGGTGTTTCAGCAGATATTTGCAACTTAGTTTTTAAAGCGTGTTTGCGGTGTCAGCTCAAACATTCTGCTCATCACGTCTTTCATTCGGTTCCCAGCGTCGGCGGAACGCGTCAGTTCGTTTCCCACCCCAAACGAAAAAGTTTTAAATCGGAATTTTACGTGCCCATTCGACAGAGCGCTACCACATTAGTCTAGTGCGACATTCCTTTTACCGATGTGTACTGACAGGAGTAGTGAACACGAACAAACAGTACTGCAGCAGTGACTGGGCAGAGCGGTAGCGGCCAGCACTGGGCTACGTCGCTGCTCAATCGCTGCTGCAGTACTGTTTGTTGTTTTACGTGTCTTACCGTCCCTGTTAACGCATATTAATATTGGAAAAGGAATATCGCGCTAGAGTAATCTGGAACCGCTCTGTCGAATGGGCACGTAAAATTCCACTTCACAAAATATTTTAGTTTGTAACGGGAAACAAACTGACGCTTTCCGTAGACCCTCAGCGCCGCATGGAGGACTCGATGAGCAGAATTTGTTTGATGTGACAGCAGATACACGTTGTAAAAACAAAACTGAAAATATACGCCGAGACAACACAGATAATGCGTCTCTTGACTCTTACGCGAGACCCCCTGTATACAGGGTGGTCCATAGATAGTGACGGGGCCAAATATCTCACGAAATAATCATCAAACGAAAAAACTACAAAGAACGAAACTCGTCTAGCTTGAAGGGGGAAACCAGATGGCGCTATGGTTGGCCCGCTAGATGGTGCTGCCATAGCTTAAATGGATGTCAACTGCGTTTTTTTATATACCAACGCCCATTTTAATTACTTATTCGTGTAGTACGTAAAGAAATATGAATGTTTTAGTTGGATCACTTTTTTCGCTTTGTGATAAACGGCGCTGTAATAGTCACAAACGTATAAGTACGTGGTATCACGTAACATTCCGCCAGTGCGGACGGTATTTGCTTCGTAATACATTACCCGTGTTAAAATGGACCGCTTACCAACTGCAGAAAAGGTCGATATCGTGTTGATGTATGGCTATTGTGATCAAAATTCCCAACGGGCGTATGCTACGTATGCTGCTCGGTATCCTGGACGACATCATCCAAGTGTCCGGACAGTTCGCCGGATAGTTACGTTATTTAAGGAAACAGGAAGAGTTCAGCCATATGTGAAACGTCAACCACGACCTGCAACAAATGACGATGCCTAAGTAGGTGTTTTAGCTGCTGTCGCGGCTAATCCGCACATCAGTAGCAGACAAATTGCGCGAATTGGGAATCTCAAAAACGTCGGCGTTGAGAATGCTACATCAACAACGATTGCACCCGTACCATATGTCTATGCACCAGGAATTGCATGGCGATGACTTTGAACGTCGTGTACAGTTATGCCACTGGGCGCAATAGAAATTACGGGACGATGACAATTTTTTGCACGCATTCTATTTAGTGATGAAGCGTCATTCACCAACAACGGTAACGTAAAACGGCATAATATGCACTATTGGGCAACGGAAATCCACGATGGCTGCGACAAGTGGACCATCAGTGACCTTGGCGGGTTAATGTATGGTGCGGCATTATGGGATGAAGGATAATTGGCCCCCATTTTATCGATGGCAATATAAATGGTGCAATGTATGCTGATTTCCTAAGTAATGTTCTACCGATGTTACTACAAGATGTTTCACTACATGACAGAATGACGATGCACTTCCAACATGATGGATGTCCGGCACATAGCTCGCGTGCGGTTGAAGCGGTATTGAATAGCATATTCCATGACAGGTGGATTGGTCGGCGAAGCACCATACCATGGCCCGAACATTCACCGGATCTGACGTCCCCGGATTTCTTCCTGTGGGGAAAGTTGAAGGATATTTGCTATCGTGATCCACCGACAACGGCTGACAACATGCGTCAACGCACTGTCAGTGCATGTGCGAACATTACGGAAGGCGAACTACTCGCTGTTGAGAGGAATGTCGTTACACGTATTGGCAAATGCATTGAGGTTGACGGACACCATTTTGAGCATTTTTGCATTAATGTGGTATTTACAGGTAATCACGCTGTAACAGCATGCGTTCTCAGAAATGAAAAGTTCATTAAGGTACATGTATCACATTGGAACAACGGAAATAAAATGTTCAAACGTACTTACGTTCTGTATTTGAATTTAAAAAACCTACCTGTTACCAACTGTTCGTCTAAAATTGTGAGCCATATATTTGCGACTATTACAGCGCCATCTATCACAAAAGCGAAAAAAGTGGTCCAACTAAAACATTCATATTTCTTTACGTAGGACACGAATATGTAAAAAATGAGGGTTCCTATTAAAGGAAAACGCAGTTGATATCCGTTTGACCTATGGCAGCACCATCTAGCGTGCCAACCATAGCGCCATCTGGTTTCCCCCCTTCAAGCTAGACAAGTTTCGTTCTTTGTAGTTTATTCGTTTGACGCTTATTTCGTGAGATATTTGGCCCGGTTACGATCAATGGACCACCCTGTATAAGACCAGCAATAAGAGTAGGCCGGACATCATTCCTTGTGACACACCTGTAACGATATTCCCCACTCTGAATATGCTGCAGCAGAATCGAATGTACTGTGTAGCATCTGTGTCCAGTGACAGTCCCATTTGCAGGAGACCGGTTCCGTGCGACTGGAACGAGGCAATACTTACGCCTTACTGCTAGTGCGTACGTCTTGCGCTGAAATGCGGGCCAGACAGAGCGCTGGGCTTCGGCGTCGCTCGGTTCACGAGACGAGCAGTGTACGGCCGCTTATATACGTACGTAGGTGGGAGAGGGACCCGCCCAGAGGCACACTCGGCCGGGAACCAGTCCCGCCCCCACACGAGGAGAGAGCAAAGCCTGTCGAGGGGAGGGACTTTACCCTCGTTTCGTAAGCGGCTGCCGCGGCACGCCAGATTAACGCATCCGCCGCTGCAGTGCGGGACGGACGCACTGCCAGGCGCGGAGTCTCGTTGCGCGCCAATTGTTCCCAGGCGGGCAGGCGGTGCAGCTGTGTGTACGGCTGCGCGATAATTACCAGCACATCAAACACAGCGGCAGATAGCACCCGCTGCTGCGCCATAATTACATGCGAGAGCGGCGCTGGCTGCAGGGGCAATCCCAGCCGATCTTGTAGCGTAACGGCCTCCCGATCGTACAGACACGTTTTTTGTGCAATCACCTACTTCAAGCAGTTACTCTACATCTGCACTAACAGAGAAATCTCTTTCATGTTTGTAGAAGTAAATGAAGTAGAGTCTAATAAATACTTCTTCTTACAGGGAACAACGGTAGATTCGTAAAATAGAGAAATATATTTCTGAATTGCGTTACTAATGTTTGTTTTGTATCCGGTAACTCTTGATGTGAATATGATCAAATATCGCAATATCTGTATTTATGTTGAAAGATTACCGTCAGACCTCCTTGCCTAGGGACGCCAGATGAAAGTCGATCTGGGGAGGGGAGCTTGAGAGCGCTACCTAGAGAGCGTGCCCTCTCTGTACGATACTAGGCAAGGGGCTGGAGCGCTCACACGCTGACGTGTGGGTCCCTGCATACTATAGCTTTTATTTTAAATAAATTCCTTTTTAAGGTGACAGTTGATTACCTATTTATTTTAAACATTATCACTCGACTTTACAGCGATTGCAGCAATTGTTTCAGTTTACAGATATTACAATTTTACAACTTATAGCTCGGGTATATTATATACTAATCTGCACGTACATTTCTACGGGTAAGACGGAATTGCGTTGGCCAAATGTATACCACCAAAGTCTCCCAATATTTTACATAGGACGTTCACACATTAACACAGGGGGTCAAATTTCCGGAATTAGACGAGCACGTTGATTTCCTTACACAATCCGAAGCTGGAAATAAAAGAATTAGTACAAATATTCAGATACCTCTCTTCCATGCGTGAACATTGAGACAGGCGCACTGAGGGCAGGTGTGCTCACTTACCCGTCTTCTGCAACACCCCTCTCTAATATGGCGGGCACCCGGAGGTCTTCCTGGGCCCCGGTGGAGGGGATGGTCGAACCACTTGGTCGTGACCAACCTCTCCACCCCAAATCTTGTGACACTGGAAAGTCTTTGACTTTTACCTGCCTGTGATGTCTCTCTGATCCCCTAGCCAGGTTGGCACTACTATACTACAGAACCACTTCCCAACTAAGATTTGGCCACGCTTTACTGAAAGGTGTGAGAAGGATTAGGGAAGTTCATGTGCAGATTCACATTCACGTACAAGAAATGCATAATACACGACACGTATAAATGCGTATTACGAAGCCTGACATTTCTTTCCACCCGTCCACATGGGTTCTGTTGCACCCGTGGCCGGCCGCGTCGTGTAATAAAACTGGCGGCGGAGCCGCCTTTGTTTGTATTTCCCGGTGCGAGCGACCAGCGAAACCTGCTGCTTATGGAGCGGAAACTACTGTACCGTTTCAATGTTATTTGCGTAAATGGCAGAGAACTTCATTACATCTGTTACTGTTGGTTATCCGTCTTGAGCTGACTGCAATTTAATTGAAAAGAGTTACACCTGACGCGTTTCGTTTTTACTCACTTCGTTTCACGAAGTTCACTACGTTTCGACGCCAACCGCTGCTAACAAGGAGGGAGGGAGCAGAATACGTAACGAAACACCGATAACCACGGAAGATGCTTCATGAATAAAAGCGAAACGCATGTGGTGTAATTCTTTTCAATTAAACTGCAGTCAGCTCAAGACGGACAACCTATAGTAACAGATGCCAAGAAATCCTGCAGAAGATGGCCACGCAAGCAAACGTAACTTTATTACATTTTAAAATATGGCCATAGTAATTGTTTGAAAGACAACAGCAGTCTAGGAAATCTGACATTGTTGTTGATATTCGGGTTGTGTTTGAACGATTCTAACTGTTCGAACATTATACGTTACAGCTGGGGAAATTTCGGGTTATGTTCGATCCTTTGATCGGCATGCGATCTAGTGACTTTTTTTGCATTATCACTGAGCCGGGTGTTACGATTAATCAAGGAAAACACCCAGTTGGGAAACGGGGTCAAAATTAGTTGCTTACTGTCGAGTTGCAATTTACAATTTCTTTATTGATTACTTCAACCATTAAAAGTCATTCCTTTACCACTTTATCAGGAAGAGATCAAAAAACGCTAGCAGGCATGAATGCCTTTTCAAAACAATTTACTTTACAGTTAACGGCCCAGCCACTTTACTTAAAAGCGGCTTTGATAAAACGTTTGATAACAAATCAAAATTTTCCAAGTAATGAAATTAAAAACTTTACTCCACCGTTAATAGCCAAGCCATTTTACCTTAAACAGACTTTGATAAAGCATTTAATAACAAAATTAAAACTTTCCAAGTAATGAAACAAAAACACCAATTTGCATACAATTTCGATACCGAACATGTAGGGAGCCACTTCTTTTAAATTTTGGCACAACAAAATATTGAATTACAAGGGCTCGCTAACAGGGAGGCAGAACTAGCATTTTCAAAGGATGCCAAGTAGATTAAAACAATCAAAGTAAAGATACAGTCACTCACCTTTTACAATCACTAACAATTTTAAAGGCACGTAATTTTAAAAAACCCAACAATGAAAGGCAAACTTAACCTTTTTAAACAGTGGTCAAAAACAATCAGAGTAAAATACAACCATTTAACATTTTACAATAACTTTAATACCGTGTCCTGCCACCAAAATGTCCTGGGATAGAAATAATTAACCGACGGGGTGTAAGGGCGGCCACAATTGTCTCCCGAAGGATGCTCAGGCTATAAGCGGACTAACAGACCCACAACGCCTCACATCCAGCAATCACATCCACCTCACGCGAGGCCAGGGGAGGAGGAGGAATCAAATCACGAACCATAATCCCTGCCCAAATATACACTTCCTCCCAGGCAGTACTAATAAGAAGTCAAAAGGTCACTGTCTATAATTACACCGGCGACAGGGACAGGAAATCCGAACGCAGGAGGCCACAAGGCAGAAAAAAATGTAATCTAAAACAATAATCCCTGCCCAAAAATACACTTCCTACTGGTCAGTACTAATAAGAAGCGGAAAAGATCACTGTCTATAAATACACCGGCGACAGGGACAGGAAACCCGAACGCAGGAGGCCACAAGGCACAACAGACGCTGGTTGCACAAACCAAAATTCTTCAATTAACATCTAAACCTTTAACCAACTTAACTTGCAGTTTATCAGAGAAACAGCAGGTGAACTCCGATGCAAAGGTTCCTCACACCCGACCGTGTCCACGTCGCCAGCGTACCCGACTGGGCACAGTGACGCAGCCACGTGCTCTGTCACCGGAGCCCTCATCTTCTGTTCACCCACGGCGGCGGAGTACCACTCCTCAGGTTAGGTGAGTTACTAGTCCATCATTCCCGCCTCCAGACGGACAATTTCAAGACATCCGTTGCCGCTCCCACCAAGTAGTGACTCGGAACCACAGCCGTGGCCCCCGGGTGTTCACAGCAAGAGCTTACAGCCTTGTCCCGCCAACTCGTCCCACACGTCTCGCACCGCCAGCATAGACCACGCGGCTTGTCGGAACAACAGCCAACTCTCCACTGCCACGCCACGACGCGGTCTCCTCGTACGACATTCTCTAATTCCCGATCTTAAAAGCCGACCGACCGACTCGTCACCGCTAGGCAACCAACCGGCCATCCCCCCAAAGATCTTATTCCTTTACACAAGGCTAACAGGAAGCAACGACTCGAAGACCGATAATACCAGACACGCCGCCAGAGGGTTCCACGTCTGTCCCAACACAATATTTCGACGTCGTAATACGGTGTCTTCATCAGGCGTTTCCTGAGGCTGGCCGACAAGGATTTTTAATTTTTTTCTTTTCTGTTTTGTCGCCGTTTCATTCCCGACTGTTAAGGACGCGGGCGAGGTTTTCGAAGTCTTGCAGTTGTCCTATTCAGCCGGTGTGGGTTAGGGATTGCTACTTGGTTCCATTTACTTCATATTTCTTGATATATCTTGAATTACGGGATGAATTCCTTATTGGCTTCTTGGCTCTATATTGGGGGGTGGGGGGTGAGGGGAAGGAGTTTCGATTTCCCTCCCCACCTGTGGGTATAGGAGGATATTGGAAGCAGTCCCGGCATTCGCCTTACGGCCGAGGGAAAAACCACCAAAACCCTGCCTGGAACTGTTGATGTTGCCATCTTTTCGTGTGTACGTCTCGGTGCGTCTGCGCTGGCCCCGTCCCGCATGGCGAGTCTGCAACCCGCACGGCGCTGAGCGGCGGGGTCGACAGTTGGCCTGGCGGCTGCCGCTGCTGCGGTAGCTTCCTTCCATCTCCTTCGCATGTTCCTTTTTCCTCACGCTCTTTCGTCTTCCCAATCTCCAGCCAGTTGCGTTCGTGGTCATCCCGCTCCCCCCACGTTTGGAATCGTCCGCTCCGTTATATCCCCGCCCACCGACCTTTGTTCCCGGTTGACGGACTCCTGCGTTTGGCCCTGCCCCTCCCCCCCCCCCCCCCCCACCCTGTCGACGCGTATGTCTAGCGAACGTAACGTTAGCGACAGCCCCGGACGGTGCACAAGTCCCGCCCAATCACCCCCGTCCACACCAATCCATATCCTAAGCTCCGCCCATGGTCTGCCGCATGTTCCAACATCAAAGTTGTTCGTATCACCGATATGCCAGTCATAACAAGGGAGAAAATCAGTAGTTAGTACGAAATACAGTTTTTCCGGTACCATTGTGAAAAGAATTAGAAATATGTTCATTGAATGTGCGAGTTGAAAAATCATCAATAACAAAGAAAAATAAAAATGGTATCCACACTGTCTTTTTTATTTCATGAGCTTTCATCTGCACTGTATCAAAAAATCTGATATTTGTTAACTGCAGTGAGCGCAAATTTGCGTCACCTCGCGTAGTGTAAAAAATTCTGTTGGGAAATATTAATTGGTAATATCGCCAAGGATGCTGTCCATTATCTCGACTGTCTAAAGTGAATGTTGTGCATAAACAAGGCAAAGTCGATGTCTTGGTTTGTTTCTGATTACCTCATTAAGACTAAAGAATATAAGAGTGGGATAATGTAGAAATGTGTAATGCAAGCAGTCAGATATTTATACAGTGACATTCTTCATCAATATTTGCCTGTGTGATGGGTGAATTTTTACTTGTGAACTCTTATGACTGCTTGCTTATAGCAGACACAAGATTACTTTGAGTTCTTTTTCAGTGTGTGACAGCGTTAGAGCTGCCTATTGTTAAACATATGTACATAATTTCGTCAGTGTCATTCCAACACATCGTACTTTAATGTCTGTTAGATATCAGTTTCGACAGCAGTTGCCCACAACAGTCAAGATGAGGTATGTTGTGTATGATAACTTTATTGAGAGTGCATATGTATGTGTCATTTTGACAGTATTACACAAACTGCTAACAACAGTGCTAGTATGAACAACCGCGGTGAAACAAAAAACGACGAACAAAAACACGACAGCGACGAGAACTACCATAGAGTAAATATCTTTGGAGTGAGCATTCACATGCGCAGAACAGATTTTGTGTTGTGAACATACATTGCCGGCCAGGTCACGTGATCTCGGGACGTCGTGTGTTTGTCCGTATAGTACCCTGTATATTTAGAATGTCAGCACATACCTAGTACAGACGGATTCTTTTCGTACGTGTCGTGGATTATTTATATATGTTGCGCAGACATTTTAACAGTATCCATTTGATACTGGGAATAAAACAGCAATGTAACTTTTAAGGGCAAGTGATATTACATTCTGCTTCTTTGCGATGGTAGTTTTCGGTATGATACGGCACTTTATAGTATTACAGAGCCTGACGTACATTTTTGCAGTGATAGTCCTGCAAAACGACTTGACAGTACGTTAGTACTTTTGCAAGTGTCCGAAAAACACCGAATTTGCCACAGATTAGCGATTATGTCCCTGCTAATTCGTCCTTTTTTCTTGTATTTCTGCGTATTTATTTTCTCGATTTTGCGACCTAAAGCACAATTTTTCTTACTGGTGGCACTTTGAGGTATTTATTTAACGCATTTTAAGTACTTACTCCCAGTTTATTAAATAAATAGTAGACTGATTAATCTATATACATAATTAACAAGTCACTGATAAATGCATGGGGGACAGTATTTACTGAAACAATAAACCTTTCCCTTTCCTGTTCTACTTGCAAATTTACGAGAGGAAGCGATTGTTTGTAAGCTTTTGTACGAGCCATAATACCTGTTTTATAGTCATAAAATCGTAAAAAAATAGGTCTACAGAATCAAGCCTTAATTATAAGGCGTCTCGAAATTTTTAAACATATACAGTGTCTCTTACTAATATGATAACTATAATTAGAGCTACATGGTATGTACCCATGAAAATTTACTATCCCTCCTTTCACATATTTTTCTTTGCATCCGTAGCAACAACAGTAATTCACCCTCGCTATTACACTATCAACAAACGGTGAAACACAACAAAAACTCTTGATATTATAAACTTCAAACGCTGCAGAAAGCACACACGCACAGAGAAGTCCCGAAAACACGTGACAAGCCTGGTTTAATGTTGACAACATGCGCAGAACGCAATGCTCACTCCAGAGATATTTACTCTATGAGAACTACCAAAGATCATATTGATGCGCTCTCGGTTGGTGTAGCGGGGGGTAGGTGTGGAGGGGGTAAATGGGCGGGACTCGTGCAAATGTCCGGGGCTGTCGCTAACGTTTCCTGTCTGGCGCCGCTCGTCGGTTGCGTGGCGCGGCTTGCCGCCCTCTTCTTCCGCCGGCCGGTTTGCGCGTCTCCGAGCTGCACGGAGCGCTCTTCTGCTGGGCTGGCTGCCGCGTCGCACCACTGCGCGCCCGTCTGCGCCGCCCTCGGCTCCAGATGCGGCCGGTGCAGGTGAGGGGGCGGGCAGCCTCCACCTCCACCCCCACAGCTCCCTCCTGAAGCGGCTCTCTGCCTCCTGTGGAGCCGCGTCGGCGTCATGGTAGTGCCGGTCGCCCTCTCTGTGGCCTGCTGACTGCTGACGTGCGGCCCCGCCTCTGCTGCAGCAGTGACGACCTTCCTGCTGCTCGGCGTGAAGGCGCCGACCGCCCCCCTCCTCCCGCCACTCTCTTAACTGTCGGCGGGGAACGGAGGGGGGGAGGGAGGGACCGCTGCCGTCGCATCTACGGACTTCTCTGGGGGCGAGGTTGTGGTCTTCCCATTCCTGCACCTCCATCGACTTCTTTGTCGCGGTTGAGCGGCCCCAGCGGGTCTCCTCGTCTTCTCACTTCTGTTGACAGTTGGCAATACTCTCTTAGGATGTAAAAGTTGGCTACAGCGCGCATACACAAGCTCTGGAATCTAAGATATTGTTGTCGCGCCTCGCAGCGCACGGATTAAGTAGTGGCAGTTTGGAGGCCAGTGTAGGAGCCCGCCTGCCCGCCTGCTGTGTGTTGGGCGAGGGGTCGTCGCCGAGCTGCCGTACTGCCGTGTCCGCCAGCAGCCACACAGGATTTGGTATTTACTTGATATTTTTTACAATTTGCAGAGCGCTTATTAATTTAAAGAAACGGATTTGTGTATGTGCGTATCAGCAGACGGTAATTTTGATAATTATAGGAGTTGAATTCTTAAGGGGAAACCATTATTAGATTAAGTATTGATTTTTGTCATTGATTTTTTTTTGTAATTGTCAGGGAATTGTTTCACTATGTATTCAATTGAGAAGTATTTCAGTCTGTCTCAAGACTTTGATTAATTTCTAATATTGCTTTAATGCCACTGGAGGCAGATTTACAAACGAAGCGATTGTTCAAAGAGCTTCTAGCGTTTTGAATTGAATGAGAAAGAATCGCTTTCAGAATATAGTTTTGGAAAAAAAGGAGTTATGTGTTTGGGTTATCATTTATCGAGTTTAGATTTGACCAAACCTTTCTCTTGAATTATATGTAGTTGTAGTAAGCAGCAGCAGCCGCAGCAACAGCAGGAGCCCCCGTACAGAACATGCATTGCGCTCAGCATGAACAATAGGTTTTTTTATGTTTTTGTTAAATAATGGAATGCAGCAGATGAAGCAGTGGGAGCAGAAAGACCAAGTAAGTTATTTGTTGCGCACAGGACCAATAAAATAAAATAGAGTTTAGGCGATCTCTGTAAAAGTTAACAAGAGTACAAGCACGAGATTTTCAGTAGACAACACGAGATAAGAAGATAGAGCTCTCGACTTTCACTGTTGCTGCGCTCTGCGACGTTCCGATAGCCGCGCCAGCCTTCGAAGGGCACAGGCCGCCCGGCCGCCTCTCTCTGCTGGTGGCGCGGCGCAGGTGCGGCCGCCGTGCTGCCCTGCACACTTCACGCATCTCGCAGCATTTTGCCACGCGCCCTTCTTCCTGCCATCTGTAGCACTGGGCTGCTGGATCTTGCTCGGATGGGAGACCCTCCGTCTCGCCAGGGAAGGCTAGAGGCTCCCGCACTGCGAAGATGTCGTCTGCGCCACTTGCCGTTTGCACAGCGACGATGAAGGGCGGCGCCCTCTTCTCGTTCGTGCGGTTGTGCAGCTCGACTGCTGCGCTGTGGAGTCCTGCTCGGCGCACTCCTACTCGCTGACGACGCGAGGCAGTCCCCTCGGGGGAGCATCGCTGGGCTCCACACTTCGGGGTTGCGGTGCCGCCCTCTTGTCCGCAATGTGGGCGCCCACGTACGCCGCTTGCAACTCGATTAGGGTGTCGCAGTCCACCGACTTTGGACTTGCAGAGCTCCGATGTTAGGTCGTAGAGATCTACTCATTCGTGTCCCGTGCACTGGATGTACAGGGGGTGTAGTGCCCCTTTTCCAATATTCACCATTATCGAGGTGAAACATAAATAAAAATTAGTGTATGTGACTCAAAATGAACTGCAAACATCGATTTATCTGCGAAAGGTAATAACACTAACTGTAAAAATATACAGTATAGATCGATAGATGCAGAAAAGACATTATTTTTATTGTATTAGACTATAATGTGTAAGTAATTAAAAGAAGTATTATTATGTTTGTAAGAGTATAAAACACAATGCAATGCTCATTCTTCTGTCTGGTCTGTTTTGTTCTGATCGTTCTGGTGTTAGCTAGAAGAAGGTACGCAAGCTATTGTGCTGCGGTAGCATTTGTTTCTGTCGTAACGTAATTGCAAATATTTAATGGTGTAAACTGTGTCCTAGTAAGAATATATTGGTATAAAGTGATCTCCGTGTGTTATTTCAAGAACCTACGCCACTTTTATCTTATGAAAAGAATATTTCATGAAAATTATTTAGCATGTTTCCAGCTGCTGCCGAGCGCGTAACAGTGATCTCTGACTGCTAACAATTAGCCGCCATTACGCGGTACATTTAAAAATATTTTTTCATAGCACAATGTCTGATAGCCGGAGCGGAATAAATTATGTAAAAATATTCAGTGAGATTAATTGAAGGAATCCAGTGAAATTTTATTAAAAAAAATGGCTCGGAGCA
Source organism: Schistocerca piceifrons (assembly GCF_021461385.2). Classification (NCBI taxonomy): domain Eukaryota; kingdom Metazoa; phylum Arthropoda; class Insecta; order Orthoptera; family Acrididae; genus Schistocerca; species Schistocerca piceifrons. The sequence goes on from NC_060146.1 coordinate 224,565,971, forward strand.
CTATGGGACTCAACTGCTGAGGTCATTAGTCCCCTAGAACTTAGAAGTAGTTAAACCTAACTAACCTAAGGACATCACAAACATCCATGCTCGAGGCAGAATTCGAACCTGCGACCGTAGCGGTCTTGCGGTTCCAGAGTGCAGCGCCTTTAACCGCACGGCCACTTCGGCCGGCGAAATTTTATTAAAACTTGTCTATTTTCTGTGATAGTAATAATTTCATATCAATGAACTGGAGCTGAGTAATACTAAGCTATTGCATTTACAGTAATTTGTAGGGAGCCTGGCGCTCGAAATTCATTATTTTGCTTATTATATTTCTTTTGTATTTTTTTGAAAGCTAAAAGTAAAAACTAACTTCACTTAAAATCAGTAACAGATCACTATAAATCAAAGGACAAACAAATTTACTAGGACAGTGTTTCCTCTAAAAATATATATAGTTATACATTTTTAAGAGATATAATAGGGGGAAGGATGTACCACGGTCTTCTTCCTCGTGTTGTTCTCGCACTCGCCCGTCGGTGCTTCCGGCAGCCCGAGTTACCGACGGCGTCCGGTCTGCTTCCGTGTTCCGGCACTGAGCCGGCGCCTGCTCGGTCTCACTGTGCTCCAGGAGACGCGACAAGTCGCCCTCGGCCGTGAGAACAGCAGCAAGACAACTCTGCAATCCGGCGCGCAGCACCGTCTGTCCGCTCTCTCCCCCTACTTGCGCACGGCGGTAGCGCAGCCTTCAGTAACAGCAATGCGTTGGTCGACAACCTCACCGCGTCCCGTATCTACGCCTGTCAGCTGTCAGGTGCCCGCTGTGTCTTCCCCGCCCCTTTAGGCCGTTTCTGGCGGTGGTACCCGTCTCCGTGCGTCCCGTCTTTCGTCGGCGCCCATTGGGGCTGTTTTCTCCGGTGGCGGCCGACCCCTGCCGTCCCGTATTTGGTCCGCGCCCGCCAGGCGCGATCCCATCACTCTAGTAATGCTTTAGGCGTTTCTTACGCTGTCCGCGATCGTTACGACTCTCCCTCGTGGCCGCATCGAGCTCCTGCGCTTTCGAGTGCGGTAAGCGCCTGCGAGTTGCGCTTCCCGCGACACCGAGCCGCTGTAGGAGTTGCATACGACGTCCGCGCGCGCCGCAACGATCTCTCGCGGCGGTGGCCACCTTCTCGAGTTCTGTCCCGTGTCTGCTGCCGCGTTATGTGGTACCTGAGGTTGCAGATGCTTGATGTCGTCTCCTCGGTGACTGCTGTGGCTGTCTTCCGAGGAGGCAGTCGCCGCCTGGTTATCCATAAGCAGTTTGACCCTACAAGAGGTGCCTCGCCTATTAAGAAGAGATCGGGAATGGCAGGACGTCCCCGTTCACCACATAATGTGGATTTTGCTCATAACTGCTATAATGTAGGACTGGGGTTGAATTTCGTACAGTGAACCTCATACATGAGTCGTCAACGCATCAGAAAAGATCACGGCCTGGCGCAAGGATCGTCTATCTGACCGCATAAAAAATATCCACCACGATCAAACAAAAACTACTCATTGAATTTAAGGGGAGCATTTTCAACAGTGGGCTTTCCAATGCTAGTATTTCATTGATACCTCTATAAATGGAATTAACAATTTTCATTGAATGCCAGATTAAAAGTACAATAATTTATTACAAATCAAAATTACACTTGTACAAGCGAAGTATAATTATTGAGTATGCATATTTTGTTACATTGGATGTCAATACAAGACTGGAGAGTGTAGGGAGATATTGCCTAAATTCACCAGTCACCCACTACACTACCGTTCGAAATGGACCAGGAAAGGTGGGAGTTGACCATGCAGAAAAGAATTTACTATAATAATTAGTGAAAGGTAAGAGACGGCATCCAATAGCTAATACGTAAATATATTGAAAATGCAAACTACGAACTACTTGTGAATGCACGTTATTAAAGCGGCCTCCCGTCTGTAAACTAATAACATTCATAAAACTCATTCTGCAACACCTTGATTTACGAATACGGATAACAAGAAACACGGGCCATGCTACTTCTGGTTCAGTTCAGATATCGTGTCCAGTACTGTTCGCCACTTGTTCACACGTGGGTGACAAAGAAGTGGAAACCTAACACACAAAAGGCCGTTATGAAATGTTCACTAATATCACAGAGTATTGGACATTTGCTGAAGGTGAAGTGGTTACAAGGGGGGTGGAATTATACCGAAGGTGGTGACTGAGAGTCCCACGTATATTTTGCTTACTGCAACCGACCGGGCTCTGACGCCAAGTCCAAGAACAAAACTGCAAAATGAGGAAGAAATAAATGCAAGGAGGCGCAAATCCTCCCGAAAATAAAGATCACCTACCACTTTAATATGTATTCGCGACTCAATCCACTTCTGAACCTAGTAAGAGCACGCATGCTTCCCAGCTTGCAGCCGTCTTCTCCTGGATCTCGCCACCGACTCCCCACGACTGCTAACCGCTTACCAGCCGTTATTTCAGAGGATCCGGGCCTTGTAGGGGTGGGAATTGGCGCATTTTTCGCTGGCCAATCAGGGGGCACGGATCTGCCACCGAACTAGCTGCCGTTCAAGCAGACATTCCTGATTTGGAGGAGTGGCTAGTGATTGGATGGAATTTAGTCAGGGAGTCGTCAGGCAGGCCTCTTTACAAGGCCAAACGTGCAGGAGAAACTGAGTTTTAGGTTGTTACTAATACTTATAAGGATAAGAAGAAGAACTACTTTGTCTTCTCCAAGTCGTTCAAACTACCGGCCCATGCTTCCAAGCTAAAAGGTCTGCGCGGGAAAAGGAAAGCCAACATGGTTAGCTGATGGAGACTACTGAATAGGAAAATAAAATAAAAAGTACCTTGCTCCAATCCTCTCTCCAGTTTCATTATATTGTCGATACTGAAAAATCAGCAGAATACGAGGCATGCGATGCCGTATTGGTAATGATACTAATATGACTACAACATCGTAAATCGTAAATAAATAAAAGAAGTGCAAGGTAGATTCACGTCTTTCAACCCCGTTAATTACGCCCCTGGTCATCTAAGGTTCATTACAGGCGAAAGGAAGTTTCTACCATTGTTTTGTAGTAATTCCAAAGACGGATTCTACGCCGCACTCAGCTGGTATAATGCTTCCCCGTTGATCAAATTCTCTGCCACCTTAATTTCACTAGATTCGGTAATAATATTATCCCAGAATCTGATGATTTGAACCAGGATCGTGATTTGGTCATAATTCATGGTGTGTTCTACTATAGTTCCAGGGAATGTTCTGCTATTACAGATTTACTAGATTGTCGAGCCTGGTATGTCTTTAGTGTTCTTTAAATATTATGTCAATTGCTCTGGAGGTGTGACCGATGTAAGATATACCACATTCACATGATATATAGTAGATATCAAATTTTCTTAACCCCAGATCATCTCATCCTTGACTGTTCCCAGGTTCCCGTTTGTCGAGCAGAACATACTTCTGATTTTGTGTTTATTTAGGAATCTGCTGATCTTAGCTGATATAAGCCCTGCATACCGCAAAAAAGCTACCTTCCTGGTGACATTAGATTTACCACTTAGATGCTCCACTGAAAGTACTCGGAAGGGGCCTCAACTTTGCAGTCACTCCTAGAGACCTACCAGTTTCCTGCGTCCTGAGCACTGTGGAGCAGGAGAGATTCTGAGACAGACATGCAAGGTGCTAACCAGAACCAGGCCGCCAAAAACGAACACTTCAAGAGAATAGCGAATGGCCCTCAAGAGTTTGCGGGTGGATGAAAGCTAAATGGTGTTACTGGCAGACACAGGGAACTGCTGGACACCGACATTGACCATAGCATCTGTCAACTTTTAGAGGATCCTTTTTACAGTCCACTAGAGAATGACAGGGAAACGGCAGCCGCGCGGGATTAGCTGAGCGGTCTCAGGCGCTGCAGTCACGGACTGTGCGGCTGGTCTAGGCGCAGGGTTCGAGTCCTCCCACGGGCATGGGTGTGTGTATTTGTCCTTAGGGCATTTTAGGTTAAGTAGTGTGTAAGCTTAGGGACTGATGACCCTAGCAGTTAAGTCCCATAAGATTTCACACACAATTAAATATTTTTGGGAAACGGCATGACTGAGAAAATTGTCAAGCAACTGAAAGCTAAGGCAACAGTACCACCCAGGCTATATGGATTACGCAAGTTTAATCAAGAGGGTGGACCGCTTCGTCTGATCGTAAGCAATGTCGGTGCAGCCACTTACCCCACAGCCATCCACCTCAGAAAGATGTTATCACCATATGCGGAAAATTGCCTCCATCACATCCGCAACTCCTCGGACTTCGTGGAACGTCTCAAAAACCTACGAATCTTGAACACAGACATTATGGTCAGCTTTGATGTTGTATCTCTTTTCACCAGGGTACCACTTCAGGACACACTCGACTTATTCAGTGACAGGTTTGACGAAGCTCTGCTGCATCTTTAACATCGATTTACTTCATATGTGGAGGCCAACTCTATGAGCAGACTCGAGGAGTGGCGATGGGTAGTCCATTATTTCCGGTAGTGGCAAATCTGTTTACCGAGAAATTCGAGGATGAGACACTTACAGCTGCTGCCTACCATCTGACGTGTTTCTTCAGATATGTTGATGACACGTTCGTCATCTGGTCACATGACCGGAAAAGCTTCGACGAGTTCCTGAACCGCCACGTGGGGTACCCGTGCGATCTAGGGCGTCTTGTCACGGTTCAAGCGGCTCCCCCGTCGGAGGTTCGAGTCCTCCCTCGGGCGTGGGTCTGTGTGTGTGTTGTCCTTAGCGTAAGTTACTTTAAGTTGTGTGTAAGCCTAGGGACCGATGGCCTCATCACTTTGGTCCCATAGTCCTTACCACAAATTTCCAAGTTCCTGGACCATCTGAACTCGAGACACCGAACAATGAGTTCACCATAGAATTAAAGAATGATAGTCACCTCCCATTGTAGGATGGTCCTGGTGGAGAGGCAGGCAGACGACACTTTAGGCCACAGCGTGTGTAGCAGACCATCACACACTGACTTAGACCAGAGGGTGACAGCTGCCACCACCCAGCACAGAAGTACTGAGAACACTTGTGCACTGAGTCAAAACACTCTCCGACCCAGACACTTTGGCAGCAGAGTTAAAACATCTACAGCGAGTGTTCGCAGACAACGGATACTCAACCATCGACATTCTAAAAGCGTTATATCCCCCCAGACGACCTGATACAACGAGAGAGGAGTAAGAAGAGGAGACTAGGGAGGTAGCTTTTTTACTGTATGCAGTGCCTATAATTGGTAAGATCAGCAGAATCCTGAATAAACACAAAATATGAAGTGTGTTCTGCCCGACGAACAAGGCCCTTGGAACGGTCAAGGATGCTATGGCGTTAAGAAAACCTAGTGTGTACTACATGCCATGTGAATGCGGTATATCTTACATCGGTCACACCACCAGAGCAATTGACATGAAATGTAAGGAACACCAGGCACATATCAGGCTACGACAGGCCACTAAATCATCAATAGCAGAACGTTGCCTTGAACTTGAACACATCATGAATTTTGACAAAACCATGATCCTGGCTCAGACCCCCAGATCCTGGGACTGTGTCATTGCTGAATCTATTGAAATGTAGGTGTCAGAGAAATTGGTTAACCGGGAAGCATGATACCAGCTCAGTATGGAGTGGATCCGTCTTTCTAACTACACCAGAAACAATGGTAGAAACTTCTTTTCGCCTGTAATGATCCTCAGATGACCAGGGGCGTATTTCACGGGTTCAAACCTCATATGGAGCACCAGGTGACAACTACCTCCTCGGAAGACAGCCACAGCAGTCACAGAGGAGACAGGGAACGACATCAAGCGCCTACAACCTCACGCACCAGAGAACCTGGGAGCAGACGTAGGACAGAATTGCAGACAGCTACCACCGCCACGAGATATCGCTGCGGCGTGCGAGGACTTCATATGCAACTCCTACAGCAGCGCGACAACGCAGTAAAAGCATCCTGCAGGCGCTTACCTAACTCAAGGAGGCCACGATAGAAATCCTCAGCGGTCGCGAACAGCGTGAGAAGCGTCTTCAGCGTTACGAGAGTGATGGGACGCGCGTGGCGGTCGCGGACCTAATAGGGAACGCCACGGGGGAAGACAGCCGCACCGGGCGCCGACGTCAGACGGAACGCCAGGGGACGAATACCGCCGCCAGAAACGGCGGGAACGGCATAGTGAACACCAGACACCGCCCAGGCACAGATATGGGACCAGGTGAGCTTGTCAGCCAGTCTCAGGAAACGAGTGACGAAGAGGCCGAGTTACAAAGTCGAAATATCGTGTCGGGAAGGGGCGGAACACCGGTAGTACACTCAGTTCCACAAGATGACAGTGTGAGAAATGTTCAGCGATCAGTTTAAATATACTTTTTGAACCGTGAATTTACTTTCAAAACCTTTTCTTAAGAATTTACTTTATTTCCTAGCGATTCGTCAAGAACATTAACACATTTAATCACACTATGTGAGCGTGGAAGTAGTTGCCAGTGGGTAACTGATGGAAACAAATCAAGTTTCTTTCAACAAATGGAAATTTTATTCCTAAAAGCCTTCCTTTTTTTTAGAAACAGATTTAAAATTATAATCAGAAAGCACCCTCTAAATATCAAGTTACAAATCATTCAGATGCAGAAAGAACAAATTTTTGACTGCATGAGCTTTCGGGCTGAGAACCTTGCTGCTCCCTTTTCACACGGCCGTAGTCACGACCGATCACAACAACCTCTGAAAGACTATACTGCTGCAAATCTGCAACACACCAGATTACTTTAAACTAAAAATTTTAACAACTCACACAAGCACATAAACTATGCACCCTGTAGGAGGGATGGAAATGGTACAAACACTAACATTAAAAGATTAACTTGCCACCGAAGGTGCAACTTGATTTTTAAAAAAAAACTCTTACAGTGGAAGGGTGGCAACTTTATATACTAAAATGACCATTTAAATAAAAACCCATGAAATACAGTCTTACAGCCGCGCGGGATTAGCCGAGCGGTCTGGGGCACTGCAGTCATGGACTGTGCGGCTGATTCCGGCGGAGGTTCGAGTCCTCCCTTGGGCATGGGTGTGTGTGTTTATCCTTAGGATAATTTAGGTTAAGTTGTGTGTAAGCTTAGGGACTGATGACCTTAGCAGTTAAGTCGCATGAGATTTCACACACATTTGATTTTTTTTTATTTTTTTATTTTTTTTATTTATTTATTTATTTATTTTTTCGCAGTCTTACATAAAATATACAAGGTTGGCCAAACATGCTCTACATTACACATATACCGCCTTTCAAGATGATAGGCAAGATAAAAACATATTTCAGGAATTCGGCGGTTACACTCCAAGCAATAAATTCGTTAACACCGAATCCGACAAACATGACAGAGGCAGCTATTAACGTACAGCAGACCGACAGACAGACAGACAGACACTAACTGTCCAACAAATGCAGACGGGAGACAGACGAGCAAGCTGGGGACGAGAGACTGACCAAGAAAACAATTCAAATTTAACAAGTAAATGAAACAACATATCACAAATCACTTAACTTCTAATAAACTGCGATGTCTGGCGAGGACCTGGTGCAGCACCCCGAAATCGCTCTCCCGAACCGTCCGCTTCCAGCCGCTTCAACGGACGCAGGAAGGCTCGCCGTTCTCCAGTCTCACGGCGTCGCAGCTCGCACCGGCCAGACCGATGTCGTGGGTTGGCTCCTGTTGCTCTCGTGTCGGCCGCGAAGCCACTACCCCTCGCTATACGGCTCGGCCCACTGGACTGACGTGGCGACCTTACATGCGCCGACGCTCAAGGCGGACAAGTCATCTGGTGTCCCAGTGCGCAACCGACCAACCGATCGATCCAACCGCCAATGCCCATTGCCTGAACAAACTCGAGCAGACTGGCGGCCTAACACATACTAGCACTCCGGACGACAGACAGACACTGACTGCCCCACACTGACCCGGCTGACCAACTGACCAGACTTGCCCCCTAGCGAGCTCATAGCGCCCCTTAAATGCACGTGAGCACTCTACCTTTCCCCTTTCCCACTAGAAGGAGACAGCAAAGCTGCGATTGCCACAGCGGCGCCACCGCCAGAAACGGAGAGCGACTGCTTCACACGACGCGTTGCGGCGCGCTCTTCAAAACAGCAATTTTTACCATGGCTCACTTTTCAATCCCTTGATGATGGGAGAGTTCAGACTTCATCCCCACTGCCGTAGAAAATCTGATCACGCGCACGGAGAAAATGAAACAGAGGTACTACGAGTCACTGTATGAATATGTTCCACAGACAGATAATTTTCTACATTATCCATTCCATTAAAGAGAAGTTTTACATTTTGTTACGACCCAAGTCGGGGTCACGTTGTTATCAGGAGGTCGAGTGGAGAACGGGGCTGAGTGAGAGCGCCGGGACTCTAATGAAACATCACTGAATTAAAAAATATTTATTGGGGAGAGTTTTCGGATCACTCCAACTTCTTCCTGACGTTGCCTAACAGCGGCCGTGCTGAGACCGCACTGCTGGAAAGCTCGAGGAGGCACACCTGTGCCCGGCGATGAACTTGCAGAGCACAGGTCCTGCGTCGGCTACGGTCGGTGCCGCAGACCCGCCGCAGGAGGACGCGGCGGCCGGGCGTCCCCACAGCTGGCGCGGCTGCGGACGTCCGTCAGGGGCCCAGCGCTGTCGACGAGTGCGGCAGCGCTTTGGTTCGGCGCCAGAGATCTGCTGCGTGCTCCCGTTGCCGACTGGCCAGCTGGCGTGCAGGCTGAAAACCTGGCAGCAGCACAAAAGACAGCGGCAGTGCCATCACAGAGCCGGTAAAGCCCGTCTCATACGGAGCAGGATTCAGTGTAAGTTTCCTTACTGGCTCGCGCGACAGCTACCTCGCGGGCTCCGTCGTCTGCTAGCGGGCCACCTTGCTGGGAACCTTGCAAGATTTCCAGGATACGTCCGGTGCTGTTTTTCTTGTAAGGTTCCCTGCGTGCTACCTGCGTTGGCCAATCATGAGACGTTTCGTTTGTGACGTCAGACGCGGAAAGCTTGGGCGGGAAGCCTTTGTTGATAGTCGCTTTTCTGCTGTTGTGAGGTGCGGTAGGAAGTTCTTATACGAGGGCTATCCAGAAAGTAAATTCCGATCGGTCGCCTAATGGAAACCTCTGTAAAAATCCGATGAAGCTTTGCACAGATGTGTTGGGCAGTGTCTGTAGTACGCCCATCGATCGCGTCACATCACTCTTTTCAGTCCTGAGCGCACAGTGAGAACGTAAATGTACCTACAAAATAGAGTCTCCCGCCAAGTACGAGGGCCTGGTGAAAAATTTCGCCTGACGCTATGCAGCCCACGTAACACAACTGTCACGCCGTTACTTCTTCATGACAATTCTGAGCTGCACTCTGCAGGGGCAATGAAGATCCTGCTACAGCGTTTTCAGTGGGAAGTGTTTGACCACCCAGACCGCAGTTGAGTCCCTGAGTTTCATTTCTGCTCGCACGAACCGCGGGCTATGAGGACAACATTTTGGCACAGACAAAGAGAATTAGCGGAAAGCACTGGTGGCTGCCTTCTGTGACAAGCCTATTGAAAATTGGTACAACGCCACGAAAAATGTCTAAGTCGAAGCGGCGATTATTTAGATAATTAGCTGGGAGTTGTGGCTAGCTGTTGCAAATAAAACATTTTTGATTTTTACAGTAGTGCCCATTTCGCCGACGATCGGAACTTACTTTCTGGATAGCCCTCGTAATTATTAAATAATGGCACCGCAGTGGTCCAAGGCAGCGATTGAAGCACTGATATGTGCTTATAGGGAAGAACAGTGTCTGTACGTCGTGAAAAGCCCGAACTATTACAATAAACACTTGCGTGCAGAAGCACTCTAAAGAGTTGTAAGTGCCGTGTGTCTCGTTCGACCATATACGACGAGTAAAGGAGTGCTGTAGCAAAACTAAAATAAAGTCGTATATAACAGTCATTATTGGTATATTTATAAAGCCAAACAGTAATGAAATGGTGATACTTTCAAACAAAAGTAGCTGTTATGCGAACTAACCTCAAATCTTTATGAAGCACGGAGAGCACACCTTTTCCAGCGTTTCTCCTCTTAATCCAGTTTTTCGTCCATTCTTTCTTTCTTCTTCTCTCATTAGCATGCATTTCTGCATCGTTTAGCCGGCCGGAGTGGCCGTGCGGTTCTACGCGCTGCAGTCTGGAGCCGAGCACCCGCTACGGTCACAGGTTCGAATCCTGCCTCGGGCATGGATGTGTGTGATGTCCTTAGGTTAGTTAGGTTTAAGTAGTTCTAAGTTCTAGGGGACTGCTGACCTCAGATGTTAAGTCCCATAGTGCTCAGAGCCATTTTTTGCATCGTTTAGCACCAAAACAGCTAATAACGCCAGTTTGCTCTGGACATCTGTGCCTGAAGCAGCCATCTTCGTTCGATACAACATGCAGCCGATCACAACACAACTAGCTGCCGATCTTGCACCGTGGGAGAGCTTCGGCATGGAAGATAGACGGCTCCTTTCCGTGCAAGCGGGCAGGCATGCACGCCATCTCGCAAACTTGCGGCGAACCTTGCTCCGTGTGCTCTCCATGCTTCATAAAGAGTTGAGGTTAGCTCGCATAACACCTACTTTTGTTTGAAAAGTATCACCATTTCATTACTGTTTGACTTTATAAATATACCAATAACGACTGTTATATACGACTTTATTTTATTTTTGATAGAGCACTCCTTGCTCGTCGTATATGGTCGAACGAGACACACGGCACTTGCAACTCTTTTGAGTGCTTCTGCACGCAAGTGTTTATTATAATAGTTGCGCTTTTCACGACGTACAGACACTGTTCTTCCCTACAAGTACATATCAATGCTTCCATTGCTTCCTTGGACCACTGGGGTGCCATTATTTAATAATTATAAGAACTTCTTACCGCACCTCACAACAGCAGAAAAGTGACTATCAACAAAGGCTTCCCGCCCAAGCTTTCCGCGTCTGACGTCACAAACGAAACGTCTCATGATTGGCCAACGCAGGTAGCACGCAGGGAACCTTACAAGAAAAACAGCACCGGACGTATCCTGGAAATTTTACAAGGTTCCCAGCAAGGTAGCCCACTAGCAGACGACGGAGCCCACAAGGTAGCCGTCGCGCGAGCCAGCAAGAAAACTTACACCGAATCTTGCTCCGTGTGAGACGGGCTTTCAGGTCCCTGCGCTGCCCCAGCAGTGGGAGCACGGTCGCTTGCGGGCGGACAGATCGCTTTCTTCATCCACGAAACATCGACCCCTACCCCATTCTCAGTCAGTCACCGTCGTAACCGGCAGGAATGCGGTTTGCAGATCGAGAGTCCGTTCCAGGGCCAGACGGCTGTACATTTGCAGCAGTGGACTCCACAAGTCGGCAGCAGCTTGTACACGCTTGTCGAATTCACCAGAGTATCCTGCAACGTAACGGAGCTGGTCTTCCATTGGTATCCGTGTTGCAGATGGAACGGCCTCACTCTGAGCTTGAGGACGGTGCAGGTTTTACAGCAGGTGATGAGGTGATCCCCCCCACACACACACACATACACATTGGTGACCGAATCTCGTCTCGTTTTCTGAGTCTCTCGGTGCTCTCGGATGCTCTAGTGTTTACGGTTTCACAGGGTTCATTTGTGTGAAGTTTGCATGTAATAAGGTGTTCTTATGGCACCTCTACATGAAGTCACTACACCTAACCTCGTCAAAGTAGCACGTTATGTCTGTATCCCCACTGTTGTCGAAGTGCTGATTCTGTAGTTCTTCGCTTCGCTCTCGCATAGCCTGAAGAAATGTGCTCATAGTTTGTTTGTACTTTGGGCCTCCCGTATTGATATTCAGCTGTGACATGGTTTTGTACCGAGCGAGCTGGCGCAGTCGTTAGCACACTGGACTCGCATTCCATGGTTCAAACCCTATGTCCGATCCTAATTTAGGTTGTCCTCTTCAGGTAAATACCAGGTTGGTTCCTTTCAAAGGTCACTGCCGATTTCCCTCCCCCTCCTTCCTTCATCCGATAGGACCGTTGACCTCGCTGTTTGGTCCCCTCCCCCAAAACAACCAATCAACGGTTGTTTAGCGGTAGGCGTGTCCCGCTTAGCCATCTCCATTGGCACTTAACAAAATTTGATTCCTGCTCTTACTTACAATTCCACTGTTCAAATAATTATAAATATAAAATAAAACCGTACACATACATTTACTGACTCAAATGAGTGCATACTAGAAAAAGATCTGTTTATGTGGACTTCACCTGCAGGAGAAAGGACTCTTGCCATTGAGCCTCCACTGGTCCAGAGTGACAAGCAGGTGGCAAGTAGACAAGAACTACACCGTCACTTTTCGAATGCGATTTTCTGAACAGTGGCTTAGAATTGCGCCTCATGTTTTTGCCTAAAGGAAGTCTCAGTCGTGAACCTTACGTATGCTTAAATAGGGTCGAATCGTTGAGGGAACGTTCAAATCTCTCCTTTTTAGTGAAAACCAGTGAATCCAGTAATGCTTCACAACTGCAAAAATATGGATGCGAATTGGCTATACGTCCTAATATTCTTCTCCCCCCCCCCATCTCTCTATTCCCCTCCCCCTCCTCCCTCTCTTCGTCCATCTCCTCCTCCTTCACCCCCTATGTCTGTCTACTACGTTTCCCCCACACTCTCGCTTCCCACGCCCGGGTTCCCGGGTTCGATTCCCGGCGGGGTCAGGGATTTTCTCTGCCTCGTGATGACTGGGTGTTGTCTGATGTCCTTAGGTAATTAGGTTTAAGTAGTTCTAAGTTCTAGGGGACTGATGACCTTAGATTTTAAGTCCCATAGTCCTCTGAGCCATTTGAACCATTTGTTTCCCCCGCTCCCTGTACACCTCTTATCCCACACACTACCCGTCTCCTACTCCCCTCATCTCTCTGTCCATATCCTGCTTCCCCTTCTTCATATCTATTTCCTACCCTACTCTATCCATCTCCTCCTGCTCCCTCTCCGTGACTTTATTTATTGTTATACCAAACAAAACCTTGATTGGTAACAGAAAAAATTATGCATAAATCAGTTGGACTCATTAGCACGTGGGGTATGAGAGAGACAATTGCAGCTACTGGATCTGTGAGGATAGTAGCTTTAATGACAGTATGTCGCACGGTTTTATTCTATGAACAGACAGGACTATAAAGTTAGCCATAAACACAACTTTCCAGCTTTCTGCTATAATGATTGCGGAAGGGGAAAAAAATCCGCACGGTTTCACGGGACAGCTTAGCATGTTCTTTATCGCAAACAGGTTTACAGAGAGGTTTATTGTATGACGTGTCTATCTGTCCTGTGGTTTAGGCTGCGTGTTGTTCCTCAGTCAGTTAGTCGGCCAAGAAGGGAATTATACAATCGAATCTTTCCTTAAATTTGTGTGAATTGAAACAAACCAGTTTCGGTAAGATCATGAATTTATTGAAATGAAATTAATCGGAATTCATTGTTCTGACAACAATTTGTTGGTGTGTTAAGGGGTAATCACAATGCTTGGTGATGAACGATATTTTCTATCTTCCCGTCCAGAGAGAAAATGAATAGCGGTGATGGTTTACCGACTCAAGGACACGCCACGTTCAACTGCCCACGGTGAAAACACGGCAGCTCGGGGTTTATTCCAAACACTTCCAACGACTGCCCTTGCGATTTATCAACCATCAATACGAATGCAAGGCGAACCGGAAACTTGACAAGCTTAAATTGAAACGGCAAGTCAGTTGCAATCAGTGGTGTACTTGGAAACAGAACATACTAGCCTTTGAACTTTCCTATGACTATCTTTGCTTCAATCACATTCTTTGTGTGATGTGTTTGTGTATGTGATGTGTGATACAGTCGACAAAGAACTTACCTTAAAACCTAGTTCTCCGATAACAATCCCACCAAATGATGTCATTTGGAAGGAACTGTTGTACTAACATACATCCAGCAAGAAACAATCCGACAGAGGTTCTTCGCCAGAAAGCAATGGTGCCAGGGACTCTGGTGGTTGTGTTAATTGTAGTAATTTGGCCTTTCCGCTCGCACTACATAATCCTGGTGGTTCGTGGCGAAATCTCAAAGCATTGCAATGTTGAAAAATATTTTTAACTGTTCCGAAATTTATCAATACATCCACGGCGTAATCGACTGTTGGACTGTGTCCGAACACCAGACGCTCAGTTCGAACTGTCACATTTGGCTGTCTGTTTTGTCGACGTTCCAAGCTGTTTTGTCGTAATCTCACGCTGAGCGAGAGACCTCGGCTGTGTCCGTTGTTCGGGAGTCATAATAATCGCGCTCGAGAAATTCTTGTTCGACTTGCCTCCAAACGCTGTCTACGCTCTTCGTCAGTCTGATTCTACGATCACGTTGATGGCCTGCGTTGCGCGTACGCCGAGCGATATTTCGACTCCTCATTGGTGGCATTTTTCCACAGAAATAAACCACGAATTGAATTTTTGCAACACTTCGAATTACCACGAACTGACATCAATTCAGTCTTTGCAAGGCCAAAGATATGATCACCACCGATAACACATTGAAATATCACTTTGAATTGTATCCTTTTTCGCAAAATGTCGATATTCAAGGCGAAATTTGTTGTTAGTATGAAAACATATGACAGCAGAACTGTCAAACCGACCGTCACATTTCTTTCATTGAGATTTTCATACAAAAACACCATCCAAATTTCCGACTTCTCGGTGGAATTTCCAAAGTTTTTCTGCCATACAAAAGATGTCCTGACTTATAAACACAACAAAAAAGAATCATACAGATCGGTCGAGTCATTCGCAAGTGAAGATCTTTTCATGCGTGCGGCAGATGATTTTTATTTATGAAGATTCAACGAGTGCGAAGCTCCTCGTGAAGCGTCTGTTATGGGAATGGGATTCCAGGGTCCTCTTTACATTCCCGGCGTAACCAAATAACCGTGGGAATATAGTGAATGGAGACATCTGTGTCTTGTAAATACATAATGACGGAAACATTCAGATGTACCTACCAACACCAAGATAAAATGAAACGATCGTATGGCATTGTTGGCCGGGAGGACCCGTCCAGGGGAAGTTCGGCCGCCATGTTGCGAGTCTTATTCAGTCGACGCCACATTGGGCGACTTGCGCCTCGGTGAGCATGAGATGATGATGAATAAGAACACAACACCCGGCCCACGGGCGGAGAAAATCTCCAAGTCGGCTGGGAATCGAATCCGGGCCCACTACATGGGAGGCAAGCGCGTTGCCACTCAGCAAAGCAGGCGGACTAACACCAAGATATGAAGCAGTTACGAAGCCAGATTTTTAACGTGGACATTTTTCTCGCGGTATTCCGTCTTGTGACTGAAAATTTATTGATAGATGAAAGCCACATGAGTTAACAGGAGATTAGTTTTGCGCAAATCTTACGACAAAAAGTGTATAGCTACATAGACCAGTTGCATTTCGAAACATCTATAAGAAACATCTTGGTGTGTCGAGTTGCGCATTCTTCTGTCATTCGGTATTGCATATCGCTCGATTGCGATGACAACAGAACTATTTATTTATAAATGAAATCTGTTATGTCGTCACAGAAACGTGTTCAGATATTATAACAACAGTGTTATCATTTTAGCAGTTTCATAAAACCGGTACACCCAACACAAGAGGCATTTCTAAAACGTCTGAGGCAAACTGAAGGATATTCAGTGAATTTAGCTGCGGTGGGTTCCCATGCAAGACGCAAACCTCTATGTAGGATTTGGGTAGTCTGTTACAGATATAAAGACTTCCCTCGTTATCTCTGGTCAGTGAATGCTACATATTTGCTTCATCTCAGTGACTGCAGATGGCAGCACCGACAGGCTTAGTGACTGTTACAGTTTCGAAATCGAGAAAGCTCCTGGGGTTGGTGACAGGTGAGTGTGTGATTTTAATTTTTATAATCTTCAGTTGTCCTCAATGTGAAATTAAAATAAATGCTTCAAATATTTTATAAAATGCCTAAAGTGGTTGTAATGTAGCGAAGATGATTTCAGTGAAGAATATGCCACAGGATGAAGCGGTAAGTAGTAACTCTTCCCATATTGAAGATAATGAAGCTGGAAGTACAAGTAGACCATTCTCTAGGTCAGATTTGGCATGCAGCTCTAGTAAACCGAATCTGATTACACAATGCCCAACAAGCAAGAGGAGCCATTATCCTGATGCAACCAACTCTCTCGTTAGTGAAGAACGACACACATTCAACACGTACATTGTATATCGTTGGCAGAAGAGAGATATTCCGAAAAGACCTCCTTCTAGTGAAGTGACAAATACTAAGGCCTAGCGACCTGAATCTCACAATCGCTCCTCCAGTAAGTTCTTTGAAAAACTGCTTACCAATGACATCCTGGAAAGATTCGTATTTCAAAGTAATCTCTTCATTAGACAGAAAACCAACAGCAAACGTATCCGACCTGTTGAAAGGAAATAAATGAAGAAATGTATAGTAGTCATCATGTTTATGGGCATTCTGAAAATGAGTAATTGTAGCATTTATTTGAATCCAATGTGGCAGTTGGTGATATCAGAAGCAATGTCACTTAACAGTTTTGAAGAAATGCTTCATTTGTATTGACTATGCACTGAAGAAGAAACCAACTGAAGAAGAATATGACAGATTGTTCAAGATTCGCCCTCTTGTCAATTTGTTCAATGAATCAGCCAAGAAAGCTTGCATCCAGGAAAGCGTATCTAGACAAAACGATGGTTGCTTTTCGAAGTCGCCATAGTTGTAAGATCAGTATGAAAAGAAAAAACACTAAATTGGGGTATAAGATCTGGTGCAGGGCGGTAGCTAGTGGAAAGTGCGAAATATTTGATGCATGTGCAAGTGGACTTATAGCAGGAGAACCTGACTTGGGAGAGGGAAGCACTATAGTATTTCGGCTTACACAGGTTGTACCTGCAAACTGCAAACTCGGAAGTTTTGTTTGGTAGTTACCTTTCTTCTACTAAACTGCTTACCCATTTGCTGAGTATGAACATCTTTGCTTTGCGTCCTGTACAGTCAACAAAACTAGGGTCAGAGGCTGTCCTCTACTTTGCGATAAGAATTTGAGGAGAACTGAAAGATTACCATGTTTATAGTGACAAAAATTTTATCGTTGTCAAACGGGATGATAATCATGTGATATATATGGCATCAAACTGGACACGTGTTCCGCCTGTTGAGCAAAGCAGCATATATCAAAAGCACTCCGTGTTGAGGCCACAAGTGGCCCATCGGGACCATCCGGCCACCGTGTCATCCTCAGCCGAGGGTGCGGATAGGAGGGGCGTGTGGTCAGCACACCGCTCTCCCGGACGTAAAGATGGTTTGCTTTGACCGGAGCCGCTACTATAGCTCCTCAATTGGCATTACAAGGCTGAGTGCACCCCGAAAAATGGCAACAGCGCATGGCGACCTGGATGGTCACCCATCCAAGTGCCAACAGCGCTTAACTTCGGTGATCTGACGGGAACCGGTGTACCCACTGCAACAAGGTCGTCGCCGTACGCAGCCTATATGACCGCAAAAAGACATATAAGATCTCCGTGGATAGACCTGCAGTGGTGAAGAACTACAATGGATTGCTGGGAGGAGTGGATGAAGCAGCCTTCTGTCCTTATACAATATACACTGCTGGAAATGGAAAAAAGAACACATTGACACCAGTGTGTCAGACCCACCATACTTGCTCCGGACACTGCGAGAGGGCTGTACAAGCAATGATCACACGCACGGCACAGCGGACACACCAGGAACCGCGGTGTTGGCCGTCGAATGGCGCTAGCTGCGCAGCATTTGTGCACCGCCGCCGTCAGTGTCAGCCAGTTTGCCGTGGCATACGGAGCTCCATCGCAGTCTTTAACACTGGTAGCATGCCGCGACAGCGTGGACGTGAACCGTATGTGCAGTTGACGGACTTTGAGCGAGGGCGTATAGTGGGCATGCGGGAGGCCGGGTGGACGTACCGCCGAATTGCTCAACACGTGGGGCGTGATGTCTCCACAGTACATCGATGTTGTCGCCAGTGGTCGGCGGAAGGTTCATGTGCCCGTCGACCTGGGACCGGACCGCAGCGACACACGGATGCACGCCAAGACCGTAGGATCCTACGCAGTGCCGTAGGGGACCGCACTGCCACTTCCCAGCAAATTAGGGACACTGTTGCTCCTGGGGTATCGGCGAGGACCATTCGCAACCGTCTCCATGAAGCTGGGCTACGGTCCCGCACACCGTTAGGCCGTCTTCCGCTCACGCCCCAACATCGTGCAGCCCGCCTCCAGTGGTGTCGCGACAGGCGTGAATGGAGGGACGAATGGAGACGTGTCGTCTTCAGCGAAGAGAGTCGCTTCTGCCTTGGTGCCAATGATGGTCGTATGCATGTTTGGCGCCGTGCAGGTGAGCGCCACAATCAGGACTGCATACGACCGAGGCACACAGGGCCAACACCCGGCATCATGGTGTGGGGAGCGATCTCCTACACTGGCCGTACACCACTGGTGATCGTCGAGGGGACACTGAATAGTGCACAGTACATCCAAACCGTCATCGAACCCATCGTTCTACCATTCCTAGACCGGCAAGGGAACTTGCTGTTCCAACAGGACAATGCACGTCCGCATGTATCCCGTGCCACCCAACGTGCTCTAGAAGGTGTAGGTTAACTACCCTGGCCAGCAAGATCTCCGGATCTGTCCCCCATTGAGCATGTTTGGGACTGGATGAAGCGTCGTCTCAAGCGGTCTGCACGTCCAGCACGAACGCTGGTCCAACTGAGGCGCCAGGTGGAAATGGCAAGGCAAGCCGTTCCACAGGACTACATCCAGCATCTCTACGATTGTCTCCATGGGAGAATAGCAGCCTGCATTGCTGCGAAAGGTGGATATACACTGTACTAGTGCCGACATTGTGCATGCTCTGTTGCCTGTGTCTATGTGCCTGTGGTTCTGTCAGTGTGATCATGTGATGTATCTGACCCCAGGAATGTGTCAATAAAGTTTCCCCTTCCTGGGACAATGAATTCACGGTGTTCTTATTTCAATTTCCAGGAGTGTAAATATCAAGAGCATAAAGTGGTCCCTAAGAAAGGCATCTCACTTTCGGGACATTATGGTCATCAACACTTGGCTGCTCTATACAAGGAACTGGACTACTGAAAGGACTTCCAGATGGACATAATGAGGTGTCTCCTTGTCAATACACCTTTTGAAGACTCAAAGAGCATGTCTCCAGTTCCATTACCTGTGAAAGGGCCACAGCTTTGCCACCTACTGCTGTCACATTTGAGGGGAGAAATCACTAAGCGATATCAGTACCAACAGTTAATCAACAAAATGCAAGGTGAGTGGCCGTACAAGAAAGTCACGTTACTGTTGCATCAAGCGCCACACGTCTGGTAGTCTCACATCTCTCTTCCACCGTCACTGCCTCTCTGCTAGTCTCGTCCACCACAAAAAAGGGTGCTTCCGTTCGCATGCCAAAACTGGTGAGGAAGGCAGAATCAGAATGGAGCCAGTTGGTTCCTCGCTTTTCTCCCACAGTCTTTCAGAGAGGAACATATTCGCCTTTTTTTGTGCTCCAGCAGGAACATTTTTACACTGGTTCCCTTCTTTTCCCTGCTACTTACATATACTGAAGAGCCAAAGAAATTGGCCTAATATCGTATAGGGCCCCCGCGAGCACGCAGAAGCGCCGCAACACGACGTGGCATGGACTCAGCTAATGTCTCAAGTAGTGATGCAGGTAACTGACACCATGAATCCTGCAGGGCTGTCCATAAATCCATAAGAGTACAAGGGGATGGAGATCTCTTCTGAATATCACGTTGCAAGGCATCCCAGATACGTTCCATAACGTCCATGTCTGTGGAGTTCAGAGGCCAGCGGAAGAGTTTACATTCAGAAGAATGTTCCTGAAGCCACTCTGTAGCAATTCTGGACGTGTGGGGTGTCACATTGTCCTGCTGGAATTGCCCAAGACCGTCGGAATGCACAATGGACATGAATGGATGCAGGTGATCACACAGAATGCTTACGTACGTGTCATCTGTTAGAGTCGTATCTAGATGTATCAGGGGTCCCACATCCCACTGCAACTGCACACGCCCCGCACCATTACACGGCCTCCGCCAGCTTGAACAGGCCTCTGCTGACATGCAACGTCCATGGATTCATGAGGGTGTCACCATACCCGTACATGTCCATCCGCTCAATACAATTTGAATCGAGACTCATCCCACCAGGCAACATGTTTCCAGTCATCGACAGTCCGATGTCAGTGTTGATGGGCCCAGGCGAAGCGTAAAGCTTTTTGTCGTGCAGTCATCAAGTGTACACGACTCCGAAAGCCCATATCGTTGATGTTTCGTTTGATAGGTCGCACATTCGTGCCCAGCATTGAAATCTGTAGCGATTCTCTTCAGTCGTCATTGGTCCTGTTCTTGCACAATCATTTTCCGGCTGCAGCGATGTTGGAGATTTGATGTTTTACAAGATTCGTTATATTCACGATACACTCGTGAAATAGTCGTACGGGATAATCCCCACTTCATCGCTACGTCAGAGATGCTGTGTCCCATTGCTCGTGCGCTGACTATTAACACTACGTTCAAACTCTATCATAACCTCCACTGTAGCAGCAGTAATCGATCTAACAACTTTTCAAGACACTTCTTGTCTTATATAGACGTTGCAGTCCTCAGCGCCGTATTCTGCCTGTTTACATATCTCTGTATTTGAATACGCATGCCTCTACCAGTTTCTTTGGGGCTTCGGTGAATTCTATAGCTCGGTTAAGTTTTGACAGTTTATTTATATACTCTGTAACATATGAACAACAAATAAGTGTGCAAAATGAATGATTAAAACAAAATTGTTCGCTTTACATTTTTTAAATATATTTTTCTCATCGATCGCAATTCATCGACAACACCCGACTTATGATTTGTGTCTTAAAACAGTATAAACTAATTACACATATTTTTCTGAAATTGCAGTCGTTCCTGTCTTACATAATTTTTGGCAGATAAGTTCTTTTCAGTTATTGTAAGACCCTTTTTAGCCAACTATTTTTCACTGCAGTGCCTTTTCGAGCTATTCGGATCGACATGAAGTGTCCATTATACAGAGACAGGGTGTCATAAAATTTTATTGGTGAGAAAATGCTGACTATAAACACAGTTTGATGACCTCAGAAACTTTCCGATGACTCTAGAACCTTTGCCATGTGTTCACTATGTCAGTTATAAATAAATGTAATTGCATATTTGTGTGCATATGAATAGTAACTTTGAACGTCTGGAACTGGGTAACTGATAATGATATCGAAAAAAGTTTCGAGGTTCCCGAGATATCTTAAGAACGCATGGTAAAAATATCGACTATCTGCCACGAATAGAAATCATAGAAGTACCCATCCCCACCATTGGTACTTTTCGTATTCAACAATCACAGCTTTTCGAGATTTCCTCAGGAACAAATGGTGCTTTTATAAGTCGCCTAAAGTCCACCCTAGACAACTCCTGATGTAGAAGAAATAACCGATTTGCCTGGCTGGAGGAAGTGCCTAATGATTAGATTTTGAGTCTGTACTGTAGGACAACTAGAGTATGCCCATTCTTTGAATAGTTGCACAAATGGTTGCTAGGCCAAGGACTACCCAAAACACTTGACCGCTTATCTCTGTAATCAACAGAACCCAAGATATGACCCTTTAAAAATCGCACATTTCCGTTCGCGGCTTTCTGGAACATACTGCTACCGTGGACTATCGCGCACAGACATATGCATCGACTGCCCACTGACGTGTTTGTAAATTGCGTTTCTTATACTGGCACTTCCCTGTGTGAGGAATCGCTTTCTTTATAAATGTCTTCTAATCGACTCTCCTCCTCGTTTATGTTATTGTGCAAGAAACCTTTTGCAATGAACTAAACTGGAAATGTATCTGTTGATAATTCTGGATAGTCCAATCGTTAGTTGCCATGATTTACAATAATGCTTTCTTTCGTTGCAAACGGAAATGTTAAGAATTACCTCTGGAGATAGGCAACATGGGTAACAAGTGGTGATGGTTTAAAAGACAAGTGTATGGTGCACTAAAAATTGAATTCTGTTGAATGTGTAACACATTAAACTCGAAGTCTGCCAGCAGCCACATGTTATAGGTACGAAATTGTATCCTAATTCTGACATGTTGGTGACATACTGACTGGAATATCATGTTCCTTGTTGCTTTTATTATTTTTCTCATATTTTTACTGTGAACATATAACTTACATGCGTGGAAGCTGATACCGAAACAAAGTGTGTTGTGAGGCAAAAAATTACAATAAGCTTCGAATTTTTAGGTTTGTACGTAAGTTCGTAGCTTTTTTGTTTTGCAAGTTCATATTCGGTTGCTATGGATTTATTTATCGATTGTCGTTTTTTTGTTTGTAGCTCAGTATTGCTATTTGAGTTTACATGTCGCTATTTTGTGATTGGAGCGAGGGGTGAGAGCAGCGGAGGCAGCCAGACACATTTGTGCCATTTGTCGGGATAGTGTCATTGAGCAGAGCGTGGCAACCATGGGCGCTCCCAGCAAGGGGTGGGGGGGGGGGGGGCAGCTCCCACCCCCCCTCCCCCCAGTAGATATTTGCAGTTTTTCACTAGTTTACTGTTTTATTTAATAAGAAATGCTGTATGTTTTCTCGGATTGTACAAATGCATTCTTGTATTTAAAATGTTTATTAAAAGCAGTTTTTCACTGGTTTACTGTTTGATTTAATAGAAAGTGCTGTATGTTGTCTCAAGTCCTTATTTCCTGAGACTAGTATGAACTGCCCCTCCCCCCCCAGTTCAGATCCTGGGTACGCCCTTGCTACCATCAGCTCCTACCTACTGAAATGGGGACTCATCTGACAAGTCCACAGCTCTCCTGTTGTCTAGGGTCCAACCGATATGATCACGGATCCAGGAGAGGTACTGTAGTTGATGTCATGCTGTTACCAAAGGCACTCGTATCGGTCGTCTGCTGCCATAGCCCATTAGCGCCAAATTTCACCACACTGTCCTAACGGATACATTCGTTGTTCGTCACAGGTTGAGTTCTGTGGTTATTTCACACAGTGTTGCTTGTCTATTATCAATTACAACTCCACACAAACACCGCTGCTCTCAGTCTCTAAGTGAAGGCTGTCGGCCACTGCATTGTCCTCGGTGAGAGGCAATGCCTAACATTTGGTATTCTCGGCACACTTCTGGCACTGCAGATCTTGGAATACTGAATTACCCAACTTTTCCCAAAACTGAATGTTCCATGTGTCGAGCTGAAACTACCATTCCAAATATGAATTCTATTAGTTCACACTGTGTGGCTATTATCACAGACCCCTTTACACATGAACCACTCGAGTACAAATGAGAGCTCCGCCAATGCACTGCCCTTTTATACCTTGCATACGCGATACCACGCCATCTGTACATGTTCGTAATGTTGTCCCATAACTAATGTCCTCCCACTGTGAACCTGGAACATTACATTCATTCACACTCACTCTGTTTCTGTTCTCTAACAGGTACCCCCCCCCCCCCCCCTTCCAAGAGAATACTCATCCTGTAAGTCTCTCCTAACCCGCATTTCTGGTGACTTTTCCAGTATCTACCTCTTTTCCTAGGCCTCTCCGGACCTTTTCCTTCACCCCCCTTCCTTACCCTTCAACCCTTTTGCCTGAAGAAGGCAGAACTGGTTCAAAAAACTTATCTAATTATAACCTTTTTTTATTTGCGTGTTCTGCCACTGCTTGGTGATTAGATTTTTTTATCTATCCAATTACATCATAGTCTTGTTATAGATGATGTCATAACAGGAAAAGCAGAAACACTAAAATGTCTTGTGCCATCACTTAGCAGATAAATTTCACTACAGTTTGTTTCCTTTTTACACCCAATAAATAAATAAATATTCAGTACCAAATCATTTCCGACTGAAGCATTATTTTATTTAAGTTACATTAATACAATTTGGTGCAAATAAAAGCTTTCTTTACTCTACTTGTTTGTAACAGTAATTACAAAAGTGCTTCACAATTCTCAACTTTTTAAGAGTATAAAAAAAACAAAAGAGCTCAAAATATTCTCATAATTATATAAATATTTTCAGTTTCTGGTAATGAAGTAACAATGCACATTAATTTCATTTCTGATGCCACATAATATTTAATATTAATCGATGACATAAAAATAAAGAGAAGTAACCAACATACGTGATACTATTACTGCCTGTTAAGCAGGAGTTTTCAGAAAGGTTTCTTTCTCCCTTACTTGAGGGTCACGATGACTCTGGGTTTGCATACCCTACACAAAAAAAAGCTATATAATGTGTCTTTGCCATTTGTTATCTTATATGGCACTATGTAACTTTTCATTTATATTAAAGCACGTTCTAAGCTGCCCAAGCAAATCAACAATTTCATGAAAAGCAGTACATGTTTTGCACCATACTAAACATTTTTAATAATCTGAATTTCATTGGTGCACACGCATTCTCCACCAGATCAAAAATTATAATAAGTACATTAAGCATTTGCTCATATATTTAATACTGTACAGTTCCAGTTATATGTATCAGACAGTAATATAGTTTCTTGCTAAAACTGTGTTCTTCCTTTGTTGTTTTAATCAGCATTCCTGGAAACAGACAAAAACCTCATTAATGCCAGTCAAAACCATCTCAAAAAAGGAAACAAAAATGAAACATGAATCAACATTGAGATACTGCATCAGACTAATGAAGGATGCCACCAACATTCTCAGTTTAAATCAATAAACATCACTGAAAGTACTACAAAACAGTTAAGGGGGGGTAGGACGTCAAATGGGCAGACTTGGAGCAGGAGTGTCACCACAGGACATTTTGATTTCTAATGTCTATACTTTTAAAAATAAATTAACAAAACTTTGTCAGCATGACCAGGAAGGATTGAGGACTCACTCATAGCAGTAGAAGTTCAAAAACGTAGAAAAATACCTTTTTTTAGATGTGAAATTTCATCATTTTTTTCACTTACTACTGTCGGCATTTGTTGCTATAGGTACACTTTTCTTCCTAAGTAAGAGAGATTTTTCGATGAATTTTGCACAGCATACGAACAGTACTTACAGGTGAATGAAACTCTAGAATTTTCCAAACCTATTAAAAAACCTGTGGTAAAAACTGAGATAATTAACTATAAAATTTCAGTTTTTTCTAAACATGAAATTTAAAATTTAACAGTTCATTCAGTCTTTCATAAATTAAAGCCAGTAGTAAGTGAAAAAATGATGAAATTTCACATGTAAAAAAAGTGTATTTTGTTACGTTTTTGAGCTGTCACTGCTATGAGTATGAATCCTGAATCCTTCCTTGTCATGCTGTCAAAGTTCTCTGAATTTATTTGTAAAAGTATAGACAGTGGAAATTAAAATGTCCTGTGGTGCCTCTCCTGCTCCACGTCGGCCCGTTTGACGTCCTACCCCCCTTAACACCATTAACTGCTCGCACATAGTACCACTAGTATCACGAGGAACAGACTTCGTACATTATGTGATTTTTTGGTAAAAGCATCCAGAGGCAGCTGCATACAATTTGCATTTGTACTCAAAAATGAATCAATTTAGCAACAGTAGTTTTCTCAGTGTCTGCTCATTTCACCTAAAACTACATGTTGGTCATCAAACTTTATGACAGTATTACCTGTTTGGCAGATCACACACTTGCCAATCCTATGATAACACCAAAGGAAAGTCCCAAATGACAAACTCTGTGACACATACTGATTTTTTTTAGAAATTACCGAAATGGAAAGCTGATGAAGTTTCCACAGTTAGAAATAGCAAGTGGTTGCCACACAGTTGTTTACGCCTATTACAATTTGATGTTTTGAGAGCGTTTTATGTACATATCTAAAGACTTTTTGAGATGCATAAACATTAGATAAGTAAGACAGCTACTCACCATCCTGCAAAAAAAAGAGCATAGTTTGTCCTGATTGCACATCTTCTCCTGGGGCGGGAACCTACAAAAGAGAAACGTCCTACGTAAAAGAAGTGTGCCATTTTTCAAGTGTAAGTGCTTCAAAACATTTGATACAAGTTATTTTATAAAGCTCAACAGCAGCAACTGATTTATTTAATGATAGTAAGGAATTACTGGCTAAGCTACAGTAAAAAACATTTAATGATGCATATCACCACCAACAACAACATGTACACCAGAACTAGAATAGTGGTTCCCCACATCAGTAGTGCTATATGAACCTGCTGGGTGAAATTTAAAATGGAACATGACTTTGAACGAAGCCAAACTGAAGAGTTCAAGAGTGAGAGTGGTCTCATTACTGCGACTGGACTGTGTAAATTCAGTGCAAAATAGGAATATCTATAGTATTTATCACATTCTTCCACCAAAGTGATAATGGGATACGATTTTGAAGCTTATAGGGTCTGATGCGTGTCGTGGGAAGAAGTGCCTGTTACGGAATAAGCCAACAGTAGCTGCACAGTTTCATTGGATCACCCCCTGAAAAATACTGATGTAGGTTCTATCCTCAAAATAAATAGCCAAAAGCTCCTTTGTAAATTCACACCAAAGTCTTTAATTTCAAAATAAGTACCTCATTTGTTTAGCTAAAGCAAATTTACAAACACTGAACTCTCTTTATTGTAAAAAACTGTAGAAACTAAGAGTTGTCTGTCAAAACTATTTTAGATGTGATTCCATGGGTTTACTCAAAATATTGCAGGTAACATTAACTAGCTTACTAAAAATAAAAAAATCTGTGTCAAAGATGCAGAGCATGCCGTCATGTCACTAAACCTGCCTGTTACGGAATAAGCCAACAGTAGCTGCACAGTTTCATTGGATCACCCCCTGAAAATGCTGATGTAGGTTCTATCCTCAAAATAAACAGCCAAAAACTCCTTTGTAAATTCACAACTGGAAGTTTATCAGTCTTCAATCACATCTTTAAGATCCTACCAGGTCTCTCATGTTTACAGACAGGTAGGTAGTATGGACTTAAGCGGAGCATAGTAGTTTTTATTTCTTCAAAAAAGAAAGATTTCATACAGTACATGTTTAGAGATCATTTGTTGCTTCACACGCAATTAAATACAAAAAGGTCACAGAACTGTTACTGCACTCACAAATATTATTCCAACGACTCAAAATACACATTTTGAGATATATTCCTAATACCTAAAAAACGTCCTCTCAGCTTCAATTGAATGAACGAAGACAAAACACAAATGGCTCCTTGGCTGGGCTTTAAAAAACCAGACTAGATAACCTTGAATCTGTACCAAAGACTAAGAACAGATGAAACAGACTAAGAATAGACTGGCACTGAACAGAATGAGTGTGAGTGATAGCACAGACCACAGCAAGAGTAAAAATGGAGCAAGCATCAGCCTTATAAAGACTTGATTCACTTATAATAGTTACAAATTCTATAAATAATTACAAATTCTATAGGTCAGAAAGTTCATTTTTTATTCACTATTGGTTTTGTTGTTATATTTTGATTCTACATTATGTATCACCAGCAGCACTTATTAAAATACGGAATACTAATTTATGCTTACGCAGTAGGGAATCCCAGGTTTATAACCATCTTGGTCATTAAAATTCAGTTACTGAAAATTTAGTAATTTTTAATTAAACTCCATTGCTCATTCTGGTAACTGGAAACAGATAGGAAGCCATAGGCCGACTCATTGATGAGTCACCCAAACCCACAGAAAGAGAGATATGGATGGCAACGAGGATGACGACAACTACGAACGGACACAGCAATGACAAGAAGAAGAAGAAGAAGAAGAAGAAGAAGAAGAAGAAGAAGAAGAAGAAGAAGAAGAAGAAGAACAACAACAACAACAACAACACTGAACAGATATGACAGTACACAAGTCTTTAGAATAAAACAGATGGAGGGCCACGACGTAGTGAGATTCAGGAACCAACAAAGATGCGTACAGTACAGAACACAAGAGCGTAATAACAACACGACTGACTTCTGAGCCCATGCGCTGCAGGCTTTATAGGGCCCCTGTGAGTGCTGACAGGCAGTCATGGCAGTGACAGCACTGTGGCAGCGACAGTAGTGCTCGCCGGTTATATGGGCGCCGCCTAGCAGCTGTCATCTACGTCCGTGCCTTCTGGCGAGCCATCCAAATTGTCGTACCGGAATATCAGACTCATTAATATGGGTTTCAACAGATTCAGAAACATCAGGTCATGAAAAGCATATCAACAGATCCCTGAAATTTACAGTATTTTGGCTGAAATTGGCACTGAAAGGTTTGACCAGGTGAAATTTTTAATTAAAAATATCTTTTTAACTAATTATTTGTGGGTTAATGTAAATATGAGGTTCATTTAAATTAAACTTGGTCAGTGTGTCTACCTTTTCCTTCCACATAAGGTAGCACCACGTAACTGCGGGTATGGTGGCACCATCTATTAGTAGAGAGACTGATGTGTGTGCACCGTTTGATGTTTCAAAGCACCAGTGTGGTTTCACACTGAAGAGAAGGTGGTCACAAAAGTTATCATCCACTACCAAACATTCAGGCCAGTAAGCAGGAACAACGAGGAGTGATTCGATTTTTGGCGGCAGAAGGAGCTGGAGGCCATGAAATGTATTGATGGATGAAGGCTGTGTACAGTGAATACAGTCTGAATCGTTCAAGTGTTGTGGGATGGCGCAAACAATTCCTTGAGGGCCGCGAGTCACTGGAAGACGATGCTCGTCCTGGACACACTCATCGTGTGATCACACCGGAAATGGTTGCGGAAGTGAATGCTTTAGTCTTAGACAACCGCAGAAACACCGTGGACTAGATCCATCAGTTACTGGGTGTTAGTGTGGGCACCGCCCACATCATAATACATCAACACTTTCAAAAGATCTGTGTGAAGTGTGTTTCCCACCAACTGACCGCTGAACAGTGCAATATTCTAATGGCGCTGTCTTTGAATCATCTATAACATTATCATGAGGAGAATACAGCTTTCTGTGGCATATTGTCACAGGCGACAAAACGTGGTGTCACCATTTTGAACTGGAAAGCAAGCGTCAGAGCAAGCAGTGGAAACGTGACTTCGCCACCTACATAGAAATCAAAGGCCATGCACACCAGTTCTGGTAAACTCATGATGTCCTCTTTTTCTGACCACAAGGGGCCACTGCTTGTCGGCGGGGAACCACCAATGCCCAGCGTCATCAAGCCACTTCACAGAACCTTAGACAAGCCATAAAGTCGAAACACCAAGGCATGTTGTCCAATTGCATTATCCACCTGCATAATAATATCAGCCCACACATGGCCAATGTGGTGAAGACAACTTTGCAGCAGTTTCGGTGGGAAATGCTCAACATTCACCATAATGTTCCGACCTTTCACCGTGTGGCTTTCATGTGCTTGGACCTCTAAAACAAGCTATTCGCGGACATCGATTCGCAACGGACGACGCAGTGTGTGAGTGAGTCCAGGCCTGGATCTGACAGCAGCCTACTAGCTTCTTCAAGGACGGAATCGGCCGGCTAGTGTCGCAATGGGATACATAGGCCAACAGTTTTGGCAACAATTTTTGAATATGTGTACTGTGTAGTATAACTACATTTTTGAATTAATAAAATCATTACCGCTACTTTACACTAGTGACTGAGTTTCATTTGAATGCCCCTTATACTTTTCAGTACAGAGAAAAAATAGCTCTTTAATTTGGAAGTGGTCTTTCCTTCTGAATTTACATATTAGTTCAGATTTTCCCCTATGGCTACATGTATGAAATTTTATAATTGCAATAACTTTTGATTGCCATAATTTCTGATGAAATTAATTGCTCATTGCAGCCAGGACAACAGACTTAATGATCTGAGTGACAATGTTTTCTGAGCGGAATTTGTTTCTACCAATTTGGTAATTTTCATACTATGTGCTTGATGTAGGAACTTTAACATTGGAATTTTGAAGAGAAAGTGCTTTGTCACAACGCACATAAGGTGATAAAATTCAAAATACTACTGATACACACGCTGAAAAATATGTGGTGTCCACAAAGTCACTCTACAATTTCAATAATCTATAACAAAGGTAAATGAGGATGTCTTTCTTACTTTTTACTACAAACTCAGTGGTTAACAAATTTTTAAACAGCATTTCATCTGTGTGTTTCAGTTACATATTTGCTGGATGAGATACTGATAAACTCCATATAAAACAGCTACTCTTCAACAGAAGGCACAGTTTGTATCACTGTTTACTGACACAAAATCTGACATGTAGACTTACTGTGGAGGAGATCCGGTGTCACGTGCACAAATTTGTGTACGGCACAAGAAACTTATGGACAGTGGCAGTGTTTGATAAGAGGACAGCCGAGGGAAACGATGGTCGTGTGGGACTGCCTCTGACTGTGCTCCCAGGCCTGCCAGACAGTTGCAGCTACCACACTCCACAGTGCACCAAGTTGTACATGCCCTCCAACCACTGTCAATGGGGTTATGTTAAAGCTATAGTGTTTCAATCAAACATATGGGACATTCACCTCCTGCACAGTGTTACTGATTGCTTCTGCCACCACAGAAAGGGTCACTACAGAGAACATGATGAGACAACTAGTTCCGTAGAGAGGTGTATTAAACAGGAAAAACTTCATTACGTTTCATTTTGTGATTAATTTTGCATATCTATTTTTTCATCTACCTATGTAACAATATTTTTTTTAAATCGGTAAACAGACTTCACACAGCTCTGGTATAATAACTACCCCTAGCTTTCAGAACTTAGTTCTTTCCCCAGGAAGAAAAGAAAAATAGGCAGTGAAAGGTTAGAACAGATGGGCAGATCGTCAGAGCTGAGGTTCACACACGCTCACCTTTTGCGAGGACAAATGGAGGGGAGGGGAGGAAGACTGGGGTTTTGCACGCTACAGACGATGACGTCGTTAGAGGTGGAGCACGAGATCGTGTCGAGGAAGGAAACTGGCCTTACCGCAGTGCCACTCTGCTTTATAAATTACTGCCAAGCATTATGTAACAAAACACTTTGGGATTACAACACATGCCATAATCCATTTTAGTCAATGTTTAACCTGTTACTAATGTAATGAGCAAGTCTCAAAGAGCAATGATGTTGAAATCACAGATTTAAAAAGTTATATACGTACCCTGTTCAGTTTCAGAATGCGGTGACTGTTCTCTTTCCACATCAGACCGAGGTGACCTGTGCAGAAAATTTAACACAATCAGGTTGTGACACAACACATAATCAAAAGGAGTCAAATAACTTCGACCGGTTGTCACTACCGACCTGAGCTAGCAGACATCACCACACTTAACACATGTAACATATCAAAAATGCGAGAACTTCAAATTCAATTATGCATAACACTTCAGTGCAATCACTCTAACGCTTTCACAAGCATAGAAACACTAGGGCAGTGTCGGCTACTAGTTACAGGCGACTATGAAATAACCATGAGTGACAAAGTATTTGTTTCAAATACAAATACATTCTGATGATGGAAATACGATTACGAACACGAAAGTAAATACATTTCTCGGATGGCTAATAACGTTCCTAATGCAAGGAGGATCACATAGACCTGAAGCAATGAAGTAAAGGCTTTACGAGACAAATACATCAGCACAAAAAATAAGAAAACTGCTGTAGTATCTAACATACAGTGACTGCTGGGTAACGACTGACAGCAGTACTCCCCCTACAATACAGCAAGAGAAGTAAGATCAGCGAGATAACGTGCTTTGGAAGACGAGAGGAAATCTACAGTGAATTCCTCGAATGGCAAATGGGCTACATCAATTTTATCATATTTCAGCTCAGTATCAAGTACAGATTCTAATCATATTTATTTCAATATTACTTCAAATTCTGAATAAAGACCTCCTGTTACTAACTAACCGAAGTACTGAGATCAAACAATGGGAAATCCAGGATGGAATGTCAGAATATTAGGGAAGGAAAATTGCTACTCACCATATAGCGGAGATGTTGAGTTGCAATAGGCACAACAAAAAGATTCACACAATTATAGCTTTCAGCCATTAAGGCCTTTGTCAACAATAGACACATACAGGGTGTTTCAAAAATGACCGGTATATTTGAAACGGCAATAAAAACTAAACGAGCACCGATAGAAATACACCGTTTGTTGCAATATGCTTGGGAAAACAGTACATTTTCAGGCAGACAAACTTTCGAAATTACAGTAGTTACAATTTTCAACAACAGATGGCGCTGCAAGTGATGTGAAAGATATAGAAGACAACGCAGTCTGTGGGTGCGCCATTCTGTACGTCGTCTTTCTGCTGTAAGCGTGTGCTGTTCACAACGTGCAAGTGTGCTGTAGACAACATGGTTTATTCCTTAGAACATAGGATTTTTCTGGTGTTGGAATTCCACCGCCTAGAACACAGTGTTGTTGCAACAAGACGAAGTTTTCAACGGAGGTTTAATGTAACCAAAGGACCGAAAAGCGATACAATAAAGGATCTGTTTGAAAAATTTCAACGGACTGGGAACGTGACGGATGAATGTGCTGGAAAGGTAGGGCGACCGCGTACGGCAACCACAGAGGGCAACACGCTGCTAGTGCAGCAGGTGATCCAACAGCGGTTTCGGGTTTCCGTTCGCCGTGTTGCAGCTGCGGTCCAAATGACGCCAACGTCCACGTATCGTCTCATGCGCCAGAGTTTACACCTCTATCCATACAAAATTCAAACGCGGCAACCCCTCAGCGCCGCTACCATTGCTGCACAAGAGACATTCGCTAACGATATAGTGCACAGGATTGATGACGGCGATATGCATGTGGGCAGCATTTGGTTTACTGACGAAGCTTATTTTTACCTGGACGGCTTCGTCAATAAACAGAACTGGCACATATGGGGAACCGAAAAGCCCCATGTTGCAGTCCCATCATCCCTGCATCCTCAAAAAGTACTGGTCTGGGCCGCCATTTCTTCCAAAGGAATCATTGGCCCATTTTTCAGATCCGAAACGATTACTGCATCACGCTATCTGGACATTCTTCGTGAATTTGTGGCGGTACGAACTGCCTTAGACGACACTGCAAACACCTCGTGGTTTATGCAAGATGGTGCCCGGCCACATCGCACGGCCGACGTCTTTAATTTCCTGAATGAATATTTCGATGATCGTGTGATTGCTTTGGGCTATCCGAAACATACAGGAGGCGGCGTGGATTGGCCTCCCTATTCGCCAGACATGAACCCCTGTGACTTCTTTCTGTGGGGACACTTGAAAGACCAGGTGTACCGCCAGAATCCAGAAACAATTGAACAGCTGAAGCAGTACATCTCATCTGCATGTGAAGCCATTCCGCCAGACACATTGTCAAAGGTTTCGGGTAATTTCATTCAGAGACTACGCCATATTATTGCTACGCATGGTGGATATGTGGAAAATATCGTACTATAGAGTTTCCCAGACCGCAGCGCCATCTGTTGTTGAAAATTGTAACTACTGTAATTTCGAAAGTTTGTCTGCCTGAAAATGTACTGTTGTCCCAAGCATATTGCAACAAATGGTGTATTTCTATCGCTGCTCGTTTAGTTTTTATTGCCGTTTCAAATATACCGGTCATTTTTGAAAGAACCCTGTATATACACAAGTGTGGTTTCAGTTGCCCGAGACTGCAGATGTGTGTGCAAGTTGGGTTTGTGTAAGTGTGTGTGTGTGTGTGTGTGTGTGTGTGTGTGTGTGTGTGTGTGTGTCTATTGTTAACAAAGGCCTTAATGGCCGAAAGCTATAATTAAGTGAATCTTTTTGTTGTGCCTATCGCAACGAAGTACTGAGATCCAATATTTGTATGAAAACATACATTAATTTTTTTTTCTTTTATAACACACATGACATTACAAGATAACCATTATAGAGTGGCAACTTTTAAGACAGAGAACTACATGTCTTTCAACAAAAATTTTACCGTCCATCAAAAATCATTACTAAGAGCTGCAAATATATAGCAACAGCTCCTGTCACTGGACAACAAATAGTACGCCTGACATTCTTTTACTTCTTGCAGAGTACACAGGGTCAGTTACATGTGACAACTTTAAACCGCTTTTTTAAAAAAGGAACATGAATAATCAAAATAGCATACTTCATGAAATTTTGAGAGAACTGCCAGATACGTGTCACCTGCCCCCAGAATATTTCAGCTCAGGCTTCTGGTGACCTTTACACGTGTAGTAGCCAAACACACTAAGATTGTCACTCCATACCCTGCCAATGCACACTTCCGTACTCTCCTGCAGCTGGATAGACATTACTGGAGAGTGTGCGAGACTGTCTTCTCTAGTGAAAGCTCACTTTAGACATCAGATTGACAGTGTTCATTCAGTAAAATCAAAAAGTAAATTCTCCTTCAGTGCATGCAGTTTTGATTCTGTGTGATATCTGACTGGAAACCACTCACCTGATTAATCAGCTTATCATGTAATTATTAGACCAACTATGAGAAATTTTCAGAAAATAAGTGTACTAATTTTTATATATTTCTACAAAAGTGTACAAGATAAAAATTAAAAGGTACTGTTGCTATACTTGTTAACATAACAGCCATCCCATTCGATGCATACAGTGTGAGACGTGGCACGAGCTTCTTTATGCTTTTTCGAAGAACTCTCCTGCGAGTTCCTTTCTACACCTGCTCGTCAGTTGAGAATTTAATTTCACTTGTGTGGTTTTAGGGAGCTGAAAATATGATAATCTGAAAGTGCCAAGCCGACAGAATACAGAAGGAGAGAAGGGGGAGGGGGTTCAAAACATCCCAAACCGAATGTGTCCAAGAGTGCTTCAGCGGCTAACACTGCGTGAGGGCAGGTGCTGTCGTGCAACAAGCACACTCCTCTCATCAGGGTTTCACGATATCATTTAGCATTGACGGTCTCCTCCGGAGGCAGAAATTAGATCAAAATGATGCCTTTTTGGTCCAAAAACACTTGTGCTATTTTTTTTTTTTGCCTAAAATTGTGGTTTTGAATTTTTTAGCAGATGGGGAACTGGTCTAGCATCACTGTGACGACTGTATTTTTGTCTCATGTGTGATGAGCGAACCACATTTCATCTCCAGCCACAACAGAGGTCAGAAAATTCGCATCCTCCAACTCAAGTCACTCGAGAAACTTGTAGGTGCTATTGGCAATTTTTCTTGTTCTGATCTGTCAGCTGTTTTGGAACACCACAAGCGCACAGTTTCTGGTATCTCAGTCTTTCTGTGAATGTCTCATAAGATTTGTGGAAACTTGTGGAAACGTAACAGAAATTTCAGCCACTGTCAATCAATGGTCTTGACTAACAATTTCCTTGATTTTCTGCACCAACTCATCAATCAAAATGGTAGGTCATCCTCAGTTCATCATGAACATTTATTCTGCATTCACTAAAATCCCCACACCACTTAAACACACTCGTTCTGTTCATAACACCTTCACCATAAACCAATTCAATTCGTGAATAAAATTCGAGAGGCCTTATCCCTTCTGTGGGTAGCAAGCAGACCACAGTACATGGCTCACACTTGGCGGGGCTTCTTACCGACCTTTCCCACAACTGAACAATACACCATGAGGTTATGTGCTACCATGTTCCTGCGATGCTTGCTCTGGTCAGTGGATCCCCTCTACCACTAGTGTTGCCAACCAAATTTTTCCGTATACATCAAACTTAGAGGACTCCATCGACAAGGAACCAGTGGAAATATTGAGCTTAGTGAGGCATATTTCGCTCTCACACAAATGGTAGGGTCAAGGTCAATTTACAATGGATGTCAGCAGAATGGGTCGGCAGCAACAAATGGTGATGTCTTCACACTAGACCAAACATCAACAGAACAGCATATCACTCAGTCTGACTAGTGAAAGTGAGGTAATATGAGACTATACTGACTTTTGTGGGGCAGACAAAGTGTCAAGGAACTCCCAATACCAGTCAATTTTTTTGATGGCAAAAGAAGCATTCATAATGGGTATTCTTGACAGCCTATATGTTAAATTCCACACACTATAAGAATCTGAAAGAACAGGAAAGCTATCATACAAAATGTCAACATTTTGTTGCTCAAGAAAATACATACATAGAAACACATTAAAGAACACAAGGTAGCAAATATTGTCTTTTCACTTTATCCATCCTGTTTTCTTTCTGCCTGCAAAACAACAAAAAACGCACTCTCTTCTGCAATGGAGCTAGATGTTTCACTGTTTAAGTAATTTTCATTAAAACACTTATCAATGCATATTGGCAACTTTATTTCTAGGTACTGCAAAAACTAAATTTTTTGCTTTTCCATACTGAGAGACTTTCATGAGAGAATGCATGAAGGAACACGGAGTCCTCATGCTATTTCATAATATGTCTTCAAATAAACCAATCAATAATAGCAGGATTAAGAAGTCACAAAAGCTTAAATCCCAGTACTATAACACGAGAGATCACAACAATAATAGGTTAACTTCTGATGCTAGCAGAATACGTCACTGGCCAAATTTTCTTCCCAAGAAACAGTGACAATTACATTACATTCTGCAAACTGACTGTGTGAAGACATCTATCTGAAATGCACTGAGGAGTGATCTGATCTATTCTATGACACCAGTGAATCAAATATTAAAGCTAGCTAATATTTTTGTCACTATATGTCTCACACAGTAGTATGGCCCACAGTAAGTCAATTGGTGATGCTTTGTGAAAAGGAAGTTAACTGAAAACGGTCAACAATAAATAGACAATTGTTAAGAGTGTGTCTGATTTCAACATTTACGTGGGTACCCTACAGCAAAATCACACTCTGTTCCTTAAGCAACAGTGAGCACTAAGTCTAACGTTAAGCATCAGCAAGGGCACTCACCCATTACACTTTTCAGGGCTGTCCACAGAGGCAGACGCCTTCCTTTTGCGGCTGCTGGATGGTGTAGAAACTGGATCTGATGGCTCTTCCTGCAAAGGTGAAGCACATGCTTTTCTTATTAACACTTTCAGTTCCAGCCCTATTCTGTCTATCCGGCTCCAGAAACCAGACAATTTTCTCAATATTTAGATACCTGCTATGGTCGCATTTGTTAATATATTTTGATAAATAGCCCACCATCTAAATTCTACTTCCTTCTACTTTGAAATTATGGTGAGATGTTTGTGGCGTATTTAATAGCGTTTGAAGGAAATCACAGAATTAACTGCCATGTTTTTGTAAATTTAAAAAGAGTCATATATTCAAATAAAATACAGCAAAAATTTTATAAAGTGAAAATATTTTATTTATATCCACTTTTTATTCCTCAACTCAATTCTCACACAGAATCATAATGTTTCTTTGTGTAGTAAATTTTGAAATACAGTTCCACATACAATGCAACACCACACTGCTCACATTGGTACCACATTTCTTTGCAGGAAGCTTTTCCAGTTCCTTTCTTGCTCCTGGAGCTGCATACATGGCACACACGTGCAGCGTACTGCTTGGATGTTGATGGGATGTGCTGCAGAAAATGCCTTTATGATAATCTGCCCACAGTTCCACTTTGTACACTTGTACCAACGACTTGTTGCACTTCCTCCTGAGTGAACTCAGCTGTAAGCGTTATAAAAAAGTCAGTGATTTTCATTTTCTTCTGGTGCACCAAATTGTACAACAAGAATGAATTTGACACTCCCATAAGCAGCAGGTGAAAATACAGTTTCCTCCACCATTTTACTGTCCTGTGGCAAAATACATTGTACTGTAAGCGTTGGTTTGCAAGGTCGGCCCCAGCCTTCTTGCAATTAAAGTGGCTTCAGTACAAATGAAACATTCTTTTTTGTGTGTGTACCAAATGATGTCATTCCTACTTGATAATGAATACACATCCCTCTTGTCCTTCCATTTCATTTCCAACACATTACCTCTACGTCTGTAGGTCATTTCTCCCTTCTGTAGTTTAGTTGCTACTAAATCTTGGGGCATCGATCTCCCCGACTTGCTCAAAGTGCCTACAGCACCAGTTCCTGCTTGAGCCAACTGCTGAAACAGATCTGGACTCGAATAAAATCTATCAAAGTACACAGTGTGAGCTTTATGCAACAGGTTGCCTTCAGACAGGAGCCTCAAGACAACTGCTGATGATGCATTGTCAAGTGCCTGCTTTCCAGCATACACTTGAAAACTGAGGACATAACCACTGCTTGTCTATGCAACAGCGTACATCTTCAAGCCGTATGGATGAAATGCTTAAATACAACATTCCCTCAGCCTGTTGTAGTAAGGAAGGATTTTGAAGAGTGGGTGAAATCCTCCTCCTCCTCCTGGCTTTTTTTGCTTACCGTTATCAGTGAGATGTAAGCAAGAAAGTATCTGATTATACCGTGAACAACTCATTACATGTGGACGGAAATTGCAACTTACAACAGGATTAGAGCACCAGTGATCTGCCATTCTTGGCGTTCTGGAAACGCACATATGGTAAATGATGCCCAAGAAACATCTCATTTCAGTCAACGCAACTGGCTTCCACGAAATCAATAATGAATGAGGTTTCAGTTCATTTTTACTGTGTTTCTTTATAATTGTTTGTGCTGCATATAGATTTTCTTGTGCTTACAAGTATCCGACATCTTTGTCCATTAGAAAAACTTTAGCACAGTCAAACGCCGAACTTGTAGAATTGATGTCTGCAAGTGTTTTTCTTGGCATTGTGTTGATAGGTGAAGATGTAAAAAATCAGCTGCACTCCAGACATCAGCTTCAGCAACAGAAACATCAAGCAGTGTGTACTGAAATTCCTCATTGCTTCCAGCCCCTTCTGACGAGCTACTTTCTTTCAGATCGTCAACTGAAAACAATAATATAGCCTGTGACAGTGTGGTTGGAGCAAAGCCTAACAAAATGCATAACACAGTGTAAGTTTCTTGTGTAAATAGTAACACCACCACGTAATGTATAAGTAATAATTCATGCACCTTAAAAATGCCATTCTCTTCCTCATCCTCTTCTGCACTCTCTGTATCAACTAAAACCTCTTCCATCATGAGCAAGCCACTTATTTACCGATTGGATAGTACTCTCCGTGTCATTTCAAACAAAGTTCACAACCTACAATTCGCCCATGTGCCAGCGCTGGTGCGAATAAAGCGCTCTGCGCAAACGTTGGCGTGAAGATACATTATCCTCAGATATCCCTGAGAGAAAGATACTTTTCGCCCATCTGCGAACACAAGCCCGAGCTAAGATCCTAGGAAGCCCATACCACTGTTCAAAACCATCAGAACTGTGTCAAGGCGATGATACTCGACGAAAACACTGTAGCCCGTAAATTCTACGGGCCTGGCGATTTTCTGAAGTCCAGTGGCCCATAAATTTTAGGGGCTTGGCATGGAGTGTGTTAAGCAGAAAATGACTTCTTTCTTTATAGCAACAAGCAATGAAAATCAGATAAATCAGACATATTATGTTACTTTGGGAAGGAAATTCAAAAATATCGATACAGGAATGCCAGTAAGACCACAACATTATGAAAAAGAAATATCACCGGTCATTTTCAAGATAATTCTGACTGGAAGTGAGTGTGTCCACGAGTGAAGTTAAGAATTTCATCAGTGGCTAGTAAACAGAAACAGATGACTAAAATAGTTGACAGCAGACTGACTGACTGGTTGGTTGAGAGCGAGACTAATTCTCTATGAACAAGTAGGAGTGAGACTAAGGGAACAGGACTTGAATAGCATACAACACGAGTTGCTGTGCAACAAATATGCTCATAAAAAGCAGTGGTACTGATTGTGCTTTTGAACTTTCATCCTCCCCTGACCAGAATGTTTGCTTACACTTGTAGAGATATATAAAAAAAAAAATAGTGAAAGAGAAGGGAGAGGAGTAGCAACCCCATAAAAAATTGAGTTCATCTAGCTCTGGATGGTAGCAACCATAAATGGCCTCTTCCTAGGACTGGCCTCTCCCTAGGACAACACGTGAAGTCCAGCAAATAGTATGTCAGGTGAAAGAGGAATTTGACTTCCCAACAGCAGAGGCAGTGACAGAGAGACCAAAATGTGTCACTGTGTCTGTACTCCACGTTAGGGGAAGTGACCAAAGGTGTCTTGTGCCTCCACATCAGAAGCAGTCTGAATTCAACTTCTGGGAGTAAAAACCTCAGTCTTCAAACTACATGGAAACTAGCCATCCAACAAATATTCCTTTTAGATCACAGAACAGACTGCACAATCCAAATGAGATTATCCCAAGGGGAACAAACACTCTCAACCGAGGTTGATGTGAGCAAGCATACAGAATCTGGGGGACTTGCCAGAAACGGCATAAAGGAAGAATAGGAGCTCTCAAGAACCAAGATTAAGATTAAGTGGATTTTCAAAATTGAGACCATAAACAGGCAGCAGATGGTATGAAAGCAGCAACGAGATACAGCAATGCAAGAGACAAAATACAGCACAGTCAGATGGCTTTGTAGTTCTGAAAAGCAAACTAGGAACTGAAGTGAAAAAGAAAAGATACATCCCTAGGTGCTTTTGTGTGGGGTTCATAGTAGACCAGATGTGGCATAACTGAAGTGAAGAGTAGGTCGCAACAGATGATCTCAAAGCTGACCATCTGGGCAAGGAACTAAACTCACACAACAGAAAATGGACACACAAAGAAAAATGACAAGAACAGGAAGGACCTAACAGAAGTACACAGTTTCTAGAAGGAGGTGGATGACACTCTGAAAATCATACTACAAAGACAAGGGAAGATTCGCTTGGGTGGCTATAATGCACACATTGAAAGGAAGAACCAATATAAGGGAATAGTTAATGAATAACCATCACTATAGAAGGCAAGGAAAAGCTGTGAAAGGGCAACTGAACTGTGAGTTATTGGAATACGTTTCTGGGACAAACCACAAAAGAAAAAGACATGCACAATCACGGGGGCATTGCAGACTGACTAAGTAGCAGTCAGTCGGACATACACTAATTAGATCATTTACATGTTTATGATCTCTGCTTTCTAGTATGTGGAGGGCTCTATTTACTGTATTGTCAATTGACTTGTTTTTCCAAAATCCATATTGATTCAGGTCCCATTGGCTCCCTGTAT